>NC_091135.1:60964384-61272111 GCF_041381155.1 Argopecten irradians
AACTCACTTAGGGTGTAAAAGAGAAGTTGACAAAACTCACTTACACTGTAATTGAGAAGTATCAAAGCTCACTTACAGTGTAACTGAGATGTTGACATGGCTTACTAACAGTGTAACTGAGAAGTTGATAAAGATCTCTTACAGTTTAACTGAGAAGTTGATAAAGATCACTTACAGTGTAACTGAGAAGTTGATAAAGATCACTTACAGTGTAACTGAGAAGTTGATAAAGATCACTTCGGGTGTAACTGAGAAAGTGACAAAACTCACTTAGGGTGTAACAGAGAAGTTGACAAAACTCATTTACAGTATAAGTGAGAAGTTGACAAAACTCACTTAGGGTGTAAAAGAGAAGTTGACAAAACTCACTTACACTGTAATTGAGAAGTATCAAAGCTTACTTACAGTGTAACTGAGATGTTGACATGGCTTACTTACAGTGTAACGGAGAAGTTGATAAAGATCACTTACAGTGTAACTGAGAAGTTGATAAAACTCACTTACAGTGTAACAGAGAAGCTGACAAAACTTACTTACACTGGAATTAAGAAGTATCAAAGCTTACTTACAGTGTAACTGAGATGTTGACATGGCTTACTTACAGTGTAACGGAGAAGTTGATAAAGATCACTTACAGTGTAACTGAGAAGTTGATAAAACTCACTTACAGTGTAACAGAGAAGCTGACAAAACTTACTTACACTGGAATTAAGAAGTTGACAAAGATTACTTACTGTATAACTGAGAAGTTGATAAAGATCACTTCGGATGTATCTGAGAATTTGACAAAGCTTACTGTACTTACAACGTCACTGAGAAGTCGTCGTCAACCAGAATCATGTCGGATGCCTCTTTGGACACATCAGTACCAGACCGGCCCATTGAGATCCCAATGTCTGCCGTCTTCAGGGCTACAGCATCATTTACACCATCTCCAGTCATACCAACAACATGGCCGATAGACTGGAGGGCCTGGGAACAGAAAAAACAATACAATATCATACCAACAACATGGCCGATAGACTGGAGGGCCTGGGAACAAAAAGAATAACACGATATTATACCCACAACATGGCCGATAGACTTGAGGGCCTGGGAACAGAAAAAACAATAAGATATCATACCCACAACATGGCTGTTAGACTGGGGGGCCTGAGTGAATTGAAAAATTTCTTCTTTGAGGTAATCTGTATCACCTTGACTATGGCTAACATTGTAACATTGAGGGAATCTGTATTACATTGACTAGGATTAACATTGTAACATTGAGGGAATCTGTATTACCTTGACTAATGATTAACATTGTAACATTGAGGGAATCTGTATCACTTTGACTATGATTAACATAGTAACATTGAGGGAATCTGTATCACTTTGACTATGATTTACTTTGTAACATTGAGGGAATCTGTATTACCTTGACTATGGCTAACATTGTAACATTGAGGGAATCTGTATTACCTTGACTAATGATTTAAATTGTAACATTGAGGGAATCTGTGTTACCTTGACTAGGATTAACATTGTAACATTGAGGGAATCTGTATCACTTTGACTAAGATTAACATTGTAACATTGAGGGAATCTGTATTACTTTGACTAATGATTAACATTGTAACATTGAGGGAATCTGTATTACCTTGACTATGATTAACATTGTAACATTTAGGGAATCTGTATTACCTCGACTAGGATTAACATTGTAACATTGAGGGAATCTGTATCACTTTAAATATGATTAACATTGTAACATTGAGGGAATCTGTATCACTTTGACTACGATTAACATTGTAACATTGAAGGAATCTGTATTACATTGACTACGATTAACATTGTGACATTGAAGGAATCTGTGTTACCTTGACTATGATTAACATTGTAACATTGAGGGAATCTGTATCACTTTGACTAATGATTTACTTTGTAATTTTGAGGGAATCTGTATTACCTTGACTAAGATTAACATTGTAACATTGAGGGAATCTGTATCACTTTGACTACGATTAACATTGTAACATTGAGGGAATCTGTATTACCTTGACTAATGATTAACATTGTAACATTGAGGGAATCTGTGTTACCTTGACTAAGATTAACATTGTAACATTGAGAGAATCTGTATTACCTTGACTAAGATTAACATTGTAACATTGAGAGAATCTGTATTACCTTGACTAATGATTTAAATTGTAACATTGAGGGAATCTGTGTTACCTTGACTAAGATTAACATTGTAACATTGAGGGAATCTGTATCACTTTGACTACGATTAACATTGTAACATTGAGGGAATCTGTATTACCTTGACTAATGATTAACATTGTAACATTGAGGGAATCTGTATTACCTTGACTAAGATTAACATTGTAACATTGAGAGAATCTGTATTACCTTGACTAATGATTTAAATTGTAACATTGAGGGAATCTGTGTTACCTTGACTAAGATTAACATTGTAACATTGAGGGAATCTGTGTTACCTTGACTAGGATTAACATTGTAACATTGAGGGAATCTGTATTACCTCGACTAGGATTAACATTGTAACATTGAGGGAATCTGTATCACTTTAAATATGATTAACATTGTAACATTGAGGGAATCTGTATTACCTTGACTAAGATTAACATTGTAACATTGAGGGAATCTGTATTACCTCGACTAGGATTAACATTGTAACATTGAGGGAATCTGTATTACCTTGACTAGGATTAACATTGTAACATTGAGGGAATCTGTATTACCTCGACTAGGATTAACATTGTAACATTGAGGGAATCTGTATTACCTTGACTAATGATTTACATTGTAACATTGAGGGAATCTGTATTACCTTGACTAATGATTTACATTGTAACATTGAGGGAATCTGTATTACCTTGACTAATGATTAACATTGTAACATTGAGGGAATCTGTGTTACCTTGACTAGGATTAACATTGTAACATTGAGGGAATCTGTATTACCTTGACTAAGATTAACATTGTAACATTGAGGGAATCTGTGTTACCTTGACTAATGATTTACATTGTAACATTGAGGGAATCTGTGTTACCTTGACTAATGATTTACATTGTAACATTGAGGGAATCTGTGTTACCTTGACTAGGATTAACATTGTAACATTGAGGGAATCTGTATTACCTTGACTAAGATTAACATTGTAACATTGAGGGAATCTGTATTACCTTGACTAATGATTAACATTGTAACATTTAGGGAATTTGTATTACCTTGACTAGGATTAACATTGTAACATTGAGGGAATCTGTGTTACCTTGACTATCTTGACCTTGTGCCTTGGAGTAGTTCTATAAAACACTGTAGTATTGTTGATTACATTTTTAAGGGATTCAGTATCCATATTGTCTACTTGTTCACCAGATAAAGTGTTATTTCCTGTAGCATACAGTCCAAGTCGTGCCCCTGTAAATATATAATGGTACAACATACAACTAGAGTCACACAAATATAATATTATCAAATTCTGTTTATGACGTAAAGAAAAAAGAATTTGTCTTCCATTAAGAATGCCTATTGTTATCTAACTATACCTATGGCCTTGGCGGTTTCCTCTGCGTCTCCGGTCACCATCTTGATAGATACACCCCCACTGATGAGGGTGGAGATAGATTCCCTTACCCCGGGGCGGGGCGGGTCAATGATTCCTACCATACCCACAAACACCAAACTGTTAGGATCTGGACCATAGGCCATCGCCAGTACTGTAATACATCGAAGCATACATAATTATAATGGTAATCTGGACCATAGGCCATCGCCAGTACTGTAATACATCGAAGCATACATAATTATAATGGTAATCTGGACCATATAGGCCATCGCCAGTACTGTAATACATCGAAGCATACATAATTATAATGGTAATCTGGACCATAGGCCATCGCCAGTACTGTAATACATCGAAGCATACATAATTATAATGGTAATCTGGACCATAGGCCATCGCCAGTACTGTAATACATCGAAGCATACATAATTATAATGGTAATCTGGACCATAGGCCATCGCCAGTACTGTAATACATCGAAGCATACATAATTATAATGGTAATCTGGACCATAGGCCATCGCCAGTACTGTAATACATCGAAGCATACATAATTATAATGGTAATCTGGACTATACGCCATCGCCAGTAATAATATTAATTTAAATACAATTTTTCTGCAATGCTGGAAGAATTAGAGGAACATAAATCCCTCAAGAAGACAATTTAATGCTTAATTAATTAATACATCAAATGATGTAACATTTTTTATGATTTTGGGCTTGACTACTTCCCTATATAAAGATTTTTTGTGTGTCTGAAATGCATATGGCCAATTGACTTGTTAGCATTTTGAGCCATTTGCACGATTATCATTAGGTAATCTTATAAGATTATATATTATTTATTATATGTAAGATATCATTTATAAGATTTAAAATCTTGCACTTCAATCCTTCATCTGGCAGGCCTAACACAATCTTGAGGCACTGGTAAGTGAGAAAACAATACACCAAGGATATGTCCAGGGATGTGTTTACTCACCTCGTAGACCAGCACTGCCCATCCTTGTGGCTTGGTCCTTGTATTCCATCTTTTGTTTATCAGATATAGAAACACAGGAACCATCCTTATTATATCTCACACAATTACTAAGAACTTTTTCCACAGCTCCCTTCACAAAGTAGATTATCTCCTTACTCTGAAATATGGAAAAAAGACAAGAAGATAGCTTCTTTACTCTAAAATACAGAAAACAGACAAGCTGACAGCTGCTTTACTCTAAAATACAGAAAACAGACAAGCTGACAGGTTCCTTACTCTAAAATACAGAAAACAGACAAGCTGACAGCTTCATTACTCTAAAATACAGAAAACAGAAAATATGGCAGTTTCCTTACTCTAAAATACAGAAAACAAACAAGCTGACAGCTTCTTTACTCTAAAATACAGAAAACAGAAAATATGAGTTTCCTTACTCTAAAATACAGAAAACAGACAAGCTGACAGCTTCCTTACTCTAAAATACAGAAAACAGAAAATATGACAGTTTCCTTACTCTAAAATACAGAAAACAGAAAAGCCAACAGCTTCCTGATTCTGAAATACAGAAAACAGACAAGGCGACAGCTTCCTGACTCTAAAATACAGAAAACAGAAAATATGACAGTTTCCTTACTCTAAAATACAGAAAACAGAAAAGCCAACAGCTTCCTGATTCTGAAATACAGAAAACAGACAATGCGACAGCTTCCTGACTCTAAAATACAGAAAACAGAAAATATGACAGTTTCCTTACTCTAAAATACAGAAAACAGACAAGCTGACAGCTTCCTTACTCTAAAATACAGAAAACAGAAAATATGACAGTTTCCTTACTCTAAAATACAGAAAACAGACAAGCTGACAGCTTCCTTACTCTAAAATACAGAAAACAGAAAATATGACAGTTTCCTGACTCTAAAATACAGAAAACAGACAAGCTGACAGCTTCCTGACTCTAAAATACAGAAAACAGAAAAGCCAACAGCTCAGACAAACTTACAATAGACAATACTGTAAACCATCAGATCTTCTCAGAAACATTATTTCTCGTTTTCATGCCTAATTACTTGTTCACACAGATTTAATTTTGATTAAATGTTTACCTGTGCTTAAAGCATTTTCGTGGCGATTGATTTTTGCAGTTTCTTAGAGCATGCAAAATAGGTAAAATAATAGCACATGAAAATATGTTAGACTACTGTACATTAACATAAAGCATCTCAAAATGATTTGCTTGAGGAAATGTGGTTTCTTTTTATGACATAATATAAAACATAATATATTTAATGTGATAGTAATACAAGAGGCCCAGAGGGCCTGTATCGCTCACCTGGTTTGTAATGCCAAATAATTTTCTGAATACAGGTTCATTGTTTCTTTTCTGAAGGAATTTTAATATTAACCTCTAAATCCCCTATTGGGCCCCACCCCTCCTGCCCCCTGGGGGTCAGAGCCAAAATTTATACAAGTTCTGTTCCCCTTCCACAAAGGATGTTTCTGGCCAAATTTGGTTACAATCCATGCAGAACTCTATGAGAAGTAGTGATTTAAAGGATTTACCTTTCCCCTATTGGGCCCCACCTCTCCTACCCCCAGGGGATCATAGCCAAAATTTATACAACTTCTGTTCCTCTTCCCCCAAGGATGTTTCTGGCCAAATTTAGTTACAATCCATACAAAACTCTAGAACAATTAAGTAGCAATTTAAAGAATTTACCTATAATTCCCCTATTGGGCCCCGCCCCTCCTGCCCCGGGGACCAGAGCCAAAATTTATACAAACTCAGTTCTTATTCTCCCAAGGATATTTCTGGCCAAATTTGGTTACAATCCATGTAGAACTCTATGACTAGTAGCGAATTAAAGGATTTACCTCTATTTCCCCTATTAGGCCCCACCCCTCCAGCCCCCGGGGGGCCAGAGCCAAAATTTATACAAGTTCTGTTCCCCTTCCCCCAAGGATGTTTGTGGCAAAATTTAGTTACAATCCATGTAGAACTCTATGACTAGTAGCGATTTAAAGGATTTACCTCTATTTCCCCTATTGGGCCCCGCCCCTCCTGCCCCCGGGGGGTCAGAGCCAAAATTTATACAAGTTCTGTTCCCCTTCCCCCAAGGATGTTTCTGGCCAAATTTGGTTACAATCCATGCAGAACTCTAGGACAAGTAGCGATTTATAGGATTTACCTCTATTACCCCTATTGGGCCCCGCCCATCTTGCCCCCTGGGGGTCAGAGCCAAAATTTATACAAGTTCTGTTCCCCTTCCCCCAAGGATGTTTCTGGCCAAATTTGGTTACAATCCATGCAGAATTCTAGGACAAGTAGCGATTTATAGGATTTACCTCTATTACCCCTATTGGGCCCCGCTCCTCCTGCCCCCAGGGGGTCAGAGCCAAAATTTATACAAGTTCTGTTCCCCTTCCCCCAAGGATGTTTCTGGCCAAATTTGGTTACAATCCATACAGAACTCTAGGACAAGTAGCGATTTATAGGATTTACCTCTATTACCCCTATTGGGCCCCGCCCCTCCTGCCCCCTGGGGGTCAGAGCCAAAATTTATACAAGTTCTGTTCCCCTTCCCCCAAGGATGTTTCTGGCCAAATTTGGTAACAATCCATCCAGAACTCTAGGACAAGTAGCGATTTATAGGATTTACCTCTATTACCCCTATTGGGCCCCGCCCCTCCTGCCCCCTGGGGGTCAGAGCCAAAATTTATACAAGTTCTGTTCCCCTTCCCCCAAGGATGTTTCTGGCCAAATTTGGTTACAATCCATACAGAACTCTAGGACAAGTAGCGATTTATAGGATTTACCTCTATTACCCCTATTGGGCCCCGCTCCTCCTGCCCCCAGGGGGTCAGAGCCAAAATTTATACAAGTTCTGTTCCCCTTCCCCCAAGGATGTTTCTGGCCAAATTTGGTTACAATCCATACAGAACTCTAGGACAAGTAGCGATTTATAGGATTTACCTCTATTTCCCCTATTGGGCCCCGCCCCTCCTGCCCCCTGGGGGTCAGAGCCAAAATTTATACAAGTTCCGTTCCCCTTCCCCCAAGGATGTTTGTGGTCAAATTTGGTAACATTCCATGCAGAACTCTAGGACAAGTAGCGATTTAAAGGATTTACCTCTATTTTCCCTATTGGGCCCCGCCCTTCCTGCCCCCTGGGGGTCAGAGCCAAAATTTATACAAACTCTATTGCCCTACCCCCAAGGATGTTTGTGGTCAAATTTGGTTACAATCCATGTAGAACTCTATGACTAGTAGCGATTTAAAGGAAATGTTGACGGACAGACGGACGGACGGACGACGGACGGACGACGGACGGACGACGGACGACGGACGCCGCGCCATGACATAAGCTCACCGGCCCTTCGGGCCAGGTGAGCTAATAAACTATTTATGAATGTTATATATAACTGTTAGGATTACAACAGTTTTCAGCAACAATGTATTTGTTCTTACATTAAGAAAAAGAAAAGAACTTTTCTGTCATTAAACAGTCTTATATAAATGTATGTTTGGTTGTTTATTTCTTCTGTTCTATAATGTGACATACCATGTCAAATTAACACTATATATTGTGCTGAAAGAGATTATTCCGAGTTGATCACTTTTAAAAACAAAACCTTTAAATCCTCTTCTGAGTTGAACAATTTCATAAATTAACGTAAATGTTTAAGTCCTTCAATACAAAAACATTTAAAAACTCAGTAAATTATCAACCACAAACATATACATGTAGACATAAAGGAAAGAACAAGCTATAGATGTCAATTCTGTGTCTGATAACAGTGGAATCAATCAAAACTGTCCATGTGAAACTTTATTATTCTTAACAGTGAAAGGTTTGCTATAGTAAGTAATTGTGAATAAGGCTAATACTCAAAAAATGAAACCTGACATGAAAACAAGTTAATATGCAGCACACATCTAAAATGAAAATATTATCTTATGTAATATACAATCATCAGACACTTACTTGTACACCAAATGTATAATCACCCTGTAGGAGAGAAATCGTTGTTTCAGGATACTTGTAATTTGATTAGTATAAATGCTGTATGGAGCCAAGCATTGATGCCGTTAGGGAGGTCTATAATCCATAGCAAGCTTTGAAATAGACACACTAGAACTACACATAATGGTATTCTTGTTTCTACTGCTTTTGTCATAATTTTATTCTACAGTCTGCTTCAGGTAGGTTAATAGACTTTGGTAGTATGCACAGGAAGATTTCTTCAAGACTGAAGCTATTGCAGCTGTATATCATATTTTAACATTTTGAATATGAAGATGTGTGATTCTAACAGTTGACATGATAATGATACCAAGCCTGATCTTTTTTATCAGAAGTTCAGTGATGCAGTATGATTTTCTGTGTTGGTTTTAAAATTTAAAAAGATTTAAAAGAGCAAAACACAACATTAGAGACAAATGAGTTGTAAGTTATCTTCCTTAATAACAAACATAATAGGATCATTAATTCATAAACATTGTACAACAAAAATCAGATACAGCAGTCAGTCAAGAAGCATGTGCGCTACTCACTAAGGGGAGATAACTGTAACTTACATTCTCATACTGAGGTGTACACTGATCCACTAAGGGGAGATAACTGTTACTTACATTCCCATACTGAGGTTTACACTGATCCCCTAAGGGGAGATAACTGTAACTTACATTCCCATACTAAGGTGTACACTGATCCACTAAGGGGAGATAACTGTAACTTACATTCCCATACTAAGGTGTACACTGATCCCCTAAGGGGATATAACTGTTACTTACATTCCCATACTGAGGTGTACACTGATCCACTAAGGGGATATAACTGTTACTTACATTCCCATACTGAAGTGTACACTGATCGCCTAAGGGGAGATAAATGTTACTTACATTCCCATACTAAGGTGTACACTGATCCACTAAGGGGAGATAACTGTTACTTACATTCCCATACTGAGGTGTAAACTGATCGCCTAAGGGGAGATAAATGTTACTTACATTCCCATACTAAGGTGTACACTGATCCACTAAGGGGATATAACTGTTACTTACATTCCCATACTGAGGTGTAAACTGATCGCCTAAGGGGAGATAAATGTTACTAACATTCCCATACTGAGGTATAAACTGATCCACTAAGGGGAGATAACTGTTACTAACATTCCCATACTGAGGTGTAAACTGATCGCCTAATGCTAGGTTTACACTATGTTCCCGGCGGCCACGGCAGCCCCGTTTCAGGCCACCGTGGACAAAACGTGGTGACCGCAAGACAACGTGAGACAACGCAGAAGGACGTGATAGATAAACGTGAGCGATCATGATTACCGTGGATGCCGTGCCAGATTTTTAAACGTTCAAAAAAATTGCCACGACAGTCACGGTACAGAAGGTGAACGCCACAGGACGTAATAAAACGGGATTGACGTAACAAAACGTAACAGTGCGTACGAGGCCGTAACAGAACTTCAAGACGGTCCGTGGTGAACGGGCAGCAAGCACGTTCCCCAGAATCTCACGGTGATTTCAAGTTTTGTGACGTTCTGTTGCGTTTTTTCCACGTTTGATCACGGTTGATGCAGATTGGCTGCATGTTTCGTGCCGTTTTGTCCAGGTTTGACAAGGTTTTTACGGCATGCCAAGGTGGATGAAACCATTTTGATGCGTTCTTTCAAGGCATCTTACGGCTTGTTGCGGTTGAAAGTCCGACGTGATACGGCTTGTTACGTCTTATTACGGTCTTACGTTGCAAGCAAAATATGATAAGGGTATCATTGCCTGGCCTGATACATATTTGGTACTTCATTGAATTATTTATATTAATAAATAGGAATAGTCATTATCAAACACATTTAAACCCTCGAATTATACCAAAGCTATTATTGCAAAAGGCAGATTAAATGAGTACAGAAAAAAATATTTGCGTAGAAACACTTGGCTATAATAATTATATATTTATACAAAATATGCTTTTAACAAATTTTGTAATTAAAACGTGTTTGAAATGACATTTTCGGCAATAAATATTGTTTCAGTTGCTCCAAAAAGCCCGGCATCAGACTTTCATCCTAGTAGGCCTTGGTGGACCGTGAAAAATGTATTGGAGTCCGATCAAAACGTGTAAAACGTAGCAGACCTCATCAGATTGTAACAGGCCTAGAGAGAACGTAGTGGTATCCTTGATAGACCGTGCTAAAGCCATAGTGTTCCTTTAACCTCCGGGAACAGCACTTTCCCCTATATCCACGGTCCACCACGTAATCCGTAAAAGACCGTGGCAAAACTTCACAAGACCTAGCTCAACTTGAATACAGTTGCAAAAATAGCGAAAATTCCACGGCGCACCACGTTTCGGGCAAACGGGGCTACCGTGGTCGCCGGAAACATAGTGTAAACCTAGCATAAGGGGATATAACTGTTACTTACATTCCCATACTGAGGTGTACACTAATCCACTAAGGGGAGATAACTGTTACTAACATTCCCATACTGAGGTGTAAACTGATCGCCTAAGGGGAGATAACTGTTACTTACATTCCCATACTGAGGTGTAAACTGATCGCCTAAGGGGAGATAAATGTTACTAACATTCCCATACTGAGGTGTAAACTGATCGCCTAAGGGGAGATAACTGTTACTTATATTCCCATACTGAGGTGTAAACTGATCGCCTAAGGGGAGATAAATGTTACTAACATTCCCATACTGAAATGTTCACTGATCCACTAAGGGGATATAACTGTTACTTACATTCCCATACTAAGGTTTACACTGATCCCCTAAGGGGAGATAACTATTACTTACATTCCCATACTGAGGTGTACACTGATCCACTAAGGGGAGATAACTGTTACTTACATTCCCATACTGAGGTTTACACTGATCCCCTAAGGGGAGATAACTGTAACTTATATTCCCATACTGAGGTGTACACTGATCCACTAAGGGGATATAACTGTTACTTACATTCCCATACTGAAGTGTACACTGATCGCCTAAGGGGAGATAACTGTTACTTACATTCCCATACTGAGGTGTAAACTGATCCCCTAAGGGGAGATAACTGTAACTTACATTCTCATACTGAGGTTTATACTGATCCCCTAAGGGGAGATAACTGTTACTTACATTCCCATACTGAGGTGTACACTGATCCACTAAGGGGAGATAACTGTTACTTACATTCTCATACTGAGGTTTACACTGATCCCCTAAGGGGAGATAACTGTAACTTACATTCCCATACTGAGGTGTACACTGATCCACTAAGGGGATATAACTGTTACTTACATTCCCATACTGAAGTGTACACTGATCGCCTAAGGGGAGATAACTGTTACTTACATTCCCATACTGAGGTGTAAACTGATCCCCTAAGGGGATATAACTGTTACTTACATTCCCATACTGAGGTGTACACTGATCCACTAAGGGGATATAACTGTTACTTACATTCCCATACTGAAGTGTACACTGATCGCCTAAGGGGAGATAACTGTTACTTACATTCCCATACTGAGGTGTAAACTGATCCCCTAAGGGGATATAACTGTTACTTACATTCCCATACTGAAGTGTACACTGATCGCCTAAGGGGAGATAACTGTTACTTACATTCCCATAGTGAAGTGTAAACTGATCCCCTAAGGGGAGATAACTGTTACTTACATTCCCATACTGAGGTGTAAACTGATCGCCTAAGGGGAGATAAATGTTACTAACATTCCCATACTAAGGTATAAACTGATCCACTAAGGGGAGATAACTGTTACTTACATTCCCATACTGAGGTGTACACTGATCCACTAAGGGGAGATAACTGTTACTTACATTCCCATACTGAGGTTTACACTGATCCCCTAAGGGGAGATAACTGTAACTTACATTCCCATACTGAGGTGTAAACTGATCGCCTAAGGGGAGATAACTGTTACTTACATTCCCATACTGAGGTGTAAACTGATCGCCTAAGGGGAGATAAATGTTACTAACATTCCCATACTGAGGTGTAAACTGATCGCCTAAGGGGAGATAACTGTTACTTACATTCCCATACTGAGGTGTAAACTGATCGCCTAAGGGGAGATAAATGTTACTAACATTCCCATACTGAAATGTACACTGATCCACTAAGGGGATATAACTGTTACTTACATTCCCATACTGAGGTGTACACTGATCCACTAAGGGGAGATAACTGTTACTAACATTCCCATAGTGAGGTGTAAACTGATCCACTAAGGGGAGATAACTGTTACTAACATTCCCATAGTGAGGTGTAAACTGATCGCCTAAGGGGAGATAACTGTTACTTACATTCCCATACTGAGGTGTAAACTGATCGCCTAAGGGGAGATAAATGTTACTAACATTCCCATACTGAGGTTTACACTGATCCACTAAGGGGAGATAACTGTTACTTACATTCCCATACTGAGGTGTAAACCGATCCCCTAAGGGGAGATAAATGTTACTTACATTCCCATACTGAGGTGTAAACTGATCCACTAAGGACAGATAACTGTTAGTTAAATTCCCATACTGAGGTGTAAACTGATCGCCTAAGGGGAGATAAATGTTACTAACATTCCCATACTGAGGTGTACACTGATCCCCTGAGGGGAGATAACTGTTACTTACATTCCCATACTGAAGTGTAATTTAATCCACTTAGAGGAGATAACTGTTACTAACATTCCCATACTGAGGTGTAAACAGATCCCCTAAGGGGAGATAACTGTTACTAAAATTCCCATACTGGGGTGTACACTGATCCCCTAAGGGAGATAACTGTTACTTACATTCCCATACTGAGGTGTAAACTGATCAACTAAGGGGAGATAACTGTTACTAACATTCTCATACTGAGGTTTAAACTGATCCCCTTAGGGGAGATAACTCCCATACTGAAGTGTAAACTGATCCCCTAAGGGGAGATAACTGTTACTTACATTCCCATACTGTGGTGTACATTTGACAGTCATACACTTGGTTTCTGAGTCGAATGGCTTCTCGTCCAGACGTGTGTACAGGTCCCTGATATTGTGGATGTTCAACTGTAGAGTCAGAGAAAGTACAGTCACCAAACCAAGACTATTCACATTCTAACCCACGACTTATTATGTGATTATTTGATAAGAAAAATATACAAGCCCAAAGGGCCTGTATTGCTCACCTGTGTTTTTTTTTTTTTTTTTTTTTTTACAAAATTTCTTACAATCCGAAATAGCGAAATTGACCCGACGATTTGTTTAATTTTGAATTCCAACCATATAATGCTATCAATATCATATGATGACGAGTATTAGTTAATGCTAAGTGTCAGAGAAGAAGTTGTTTATATGAAAGTCGCCATATTGATCCGTTTTGGCCCTGCCCCATTGGCCCCCGGGAATGGTTTACCTCATCCTTTCTACAATTTTGAATCCCAACCCTATAAGGATGCTTAGTGACCATTGCATGATGAGTGCTTTCCCATGCTTAGTTTCAGAGAAGAAGTTGTTTATATGAAAATAATCAAATTAACCCCTTTTGGCCCCGCCCCTTAGGACCCCAGGGGGTCAGCCCAATCATTTGTACAATTTTTAATCCTCACCTTATAAGGATGCTACCAATGCATTATAAGTGCTATCCCATGCTTAGTTTCAGAGAAGAAGTCGTTAATATGAAAATAGCCAAATGGACACTTTTGGCCCCACACCTCAGGTCCCTGCTGAGGTCAGTCCCATCATTTGTGCAATTTACAATGGCATTATGAGTGCTATCCCATGCTTAGTTTCAGAGAAGAAGTTGTTTATATGAAAATAGTCAAATTGACCCTATTGGCCCCGCCCCTCAGGACCCCGGGGGGTCAGCCCCATCATTTGTACAATTTTGAATCCTTACCCTATAAGGATGCTACCATTGCATTATGAATGCTATCATATGCTATGTTTCAGAGAAGAAGTCAGCTATGTGACAAGAGATCCCAGAGGGATCTTGGCGCCCACCAAAGAATGATCTATGTTTGACAATGGAAAGATGGATCTTTTCTCTGCTTTTCAAAAATACTATATATAAAATTTGAGACAGATCGCTTCAGTACTTTCTGAGAAATAGCAGTAACAAACTTCAACTATCAAAATCCAAAATGGCTCCTTGGCAGCCATCTTGTTGATCGATCGGTCCGAAAGCGCAATATGCACAACTAGGGCCCTAGGGGAACCTACATATGGAATTTGAGAATGAAAATGAATGAGAATGAGAAGAAAAAAATTGAAATATTGCATATGTTCATCTTGGTCCTTTGGACCAGGTGAGCTAATAATGTATAATATTTTTTTCACATTTAGTGACAATCAGTATAAATGAGTCCAGTTTTACCTTCCATGCACAAGCTATGAGAGCTCCCTCTGTAGGTTGGCCATGAAGTCCGTCAGCACAGATATCAGCATCATTACATATACAGCCAACCTCAATGACCTTGACCAAGGACGGATGAGAGTTATCCCTCACTTCCTGTCTCTGACATGTCACCTCCCCCGACGCATTGTAACCAACACCCGTCACCTTACAAAATCAAGACGTTCACCATTGATACATCAAACAATGCTAGTATGTTCAGATAAGTGTGTACAGTGTATTGTAGTATGTTTAGATAAGTGTGTACAGGTATTGTAGTATGTTTAGATAAGTGTACAGGTATTGTAGTATGTTTAGATAAGTGTGTACAGGTATTGTAGTATGTTTAGATAAGTGTGTACAGGTACAGTCGAGACTGTCTGAGCGACCCTCTGTATGTAGCGACTCCCTGTCTTATGTGACCTTACTCGAGACCCCCCAACGTATTTTGCTATATAATGGGTCTGTTTTCAGCGACTCCCTGTCTTACGTGACAAGCGACCATGTTTTTATAACCCAAACATCATAAAAAGTCTGTCTTGAGTGACTTTTCATTCGCCTGAGGACATAATTATGATCGATAAAGAGGTGTGAACATCAAACTAAACATCGACTGTAGACTACGATAAGAGTACATTACTGTGTAACCAGTTTTGACGGATCATGGAAGATCGTTTTTTTTCCACAAAATTTTGCCTTAAACTATTAAAAAGGCTAGATGTCATTCAGATATCTCTCAATACTAATCAATGGTAAATATTGACAATTAATAACGGACACATTAAATAAATTGGCATGTTTTATTTTGCCTACCGTATCATCCTATGGCTTGGCGTGGGTGACTCTCTTCTTGTTTTGTACATGACATTTACGATCAAACATAATTTCGTTCTTTGATATGAGTAAACAGTCATTATAACTGCCATCCCATAGTTAGAAACCCTATATTTTCTTCAAAAGTATCTCATAACACCAAAAAGTCTTCTAAAAACAAATGCACACGACTTGGGCTTCTGTAATGACCGCCATTTGGTAGCAGTGTACAGTAGATTTGTAAAATTCAGCAAAATAAAGCCCAGGTTTTAAAATGGTACCTCTACTGTACAGAAGTAATGTTTTTTAATTTACACAACATCTGCAATTGTTTTGCAATGGTTGTGTTCTGACAAGTGTGATTTTTGTATTTTTTTTCAAGCCTGAAAAACCATGACACACAAACATTTTTTTAATTGCAAAAAAATGAGATTTTTAACCCTAAATTGCACCCCCTCCAGATTTTTTTTTTCTTGAACAAAGTTTAAAACCAAGCATCAATGTATGTCTGCTTGTAATTTATAACTAGATCTAAATGATTTTTAATTTTAAAAAAATTAAATAATTTTTCATTTTTTTTTTATTATTATTCTTTTTCATTTATTTTTTAAAAAATCAGGTAATTGATATATTTATAATAAAGAATAAATTTACAGACAATTGAAGACAGATTTTTGTACAGTGATATTGCGGATGAACTTGGACTGTCTTAAGTGACTCCCTGTCTTATGTGACTTTTTTGTGATGGTCCCTTGGAAAGTCACATAAGACAGTCTCGACTGTATTGTAGTATGTTTAGATAAGTGTGTACAGGTATTGTAGTATGTTTAGATAAGTGTGTACAGGTATTGTAGTATGTTTAGATAAGTGTGTACAGGTATTGTAGTATGTTAAGATAAGTGTGTACAGTGTTATGCAGTATGTTTAGATAAGTGTGTACAGTGTAATGTAGTATGTTTAGATAAGTGTGTAGAGTGTAATGTAGTATGTTTAGATAAGTGTGTACAGTGTATTGTAGTATGTTTAGATAAGTGTGTACAGTGTAATGTAGTATGTTTAGATTAGTGTGTACAGGTATTGTAGTATGTTTAGATAAGTGTGTACAGTGTATTGTAGTATGTTTAGATAAGTGTGTAGAGTGTAATGTAGTATGTTTAGATAAGTGTGTACAGTGTAATGTAGTATGTTTAGATAAGTGTGTACAGTGTAATGTAGTATGTTTAGATAAGTGTGTACAGTGTAGTGTAGTATGTTTAGATAAGTGTGTACAGGTATTGTAGTATGTTTAGATAAGTGTGTACAGTGTAATGTAGTATGTTTAGATAAGTGTGTAGAGTGTAATGTAGTATGTTTAGATAAGTGTGTAGAGTGTAATGTAGTATGTTTAGATAAGTGTGTACAGTGTAATGTAGTATGTTTAGATAAGTGTGTACAGTGTAATGTAGTATGTTTAGATAAGTGTGTACAGTGTAATGTAGTATGTTTAGATAAGTGTGTACAGTGTATTGTAGTAGTATGTTTAGATAAGTGTGTACAGTGTATTGTAGTATGTTTAGATAAGTGTGTACAGGTATTGTAGTATGTTTAGATAAGTGTGTACAGTGTAATGTAGTATGTTTAGATAAGTGTGTAGAGTGTAATGTAGTATGTTTAGATAAGTGTGTAGAGTGTAATGTAGTATGTTTAGATAAGTGTGTACAGTGTAATGTAGTATGTTTAAATAAGTGTGTACAGTGTAATGTAGTATGTTTAGATAAGTGTGTACAGTGTAATGTAGTATGTTTAGATAAGTGTGTACAGTGTATTGTAGTATGTTTAGATAAGTGTGTACAGTGTAATGTAGTATGTTTAGATAAGTGTGCACAGTGTAATGTAGTATGTTTAGATAAGTGTGTACAGTGTATTGTAGTATGTTTAGATAAGTGTGTACAGTGTATTGTAGTATGTTTAGATAAGTGTGTACAGTGTATTGTAGTATGTTTAGATAAGTGTGTACAGTGTAATGTAGTATGTTTAGATAAGTGTGTACAGTGTAATGTAGTATGTTTAGATAAGTGTGTACAGGTATTGTAGTATGTTTAGATAAGTGTGTACAGTGTATTGTAGTATGTTTAGATAAGTGTGTACAGGTATTGTAGTATGTTTAGATAAGTGTGTACAGTGTATTTAAGGATTAAAGTCTCTTTCTGGTGGTTCTATCGAAGGATAAAGTTGAGTAGGGTATCGATATTTGGAATGGACCGCGAAGCGAAAGAGACTTTAATCCTTATATTTACAGTCTTAACTATTATTTTCATAGCTCAAAATGTACCCTTAATAGTGTTTATGGCATTTATATGACTAAAATTGAATTATATCGTTTGGTTCCGACAGGCATTTCGAACAGCCACTCGAAGTGACGGAAATTCCCGCCAATTTATCAATGAACATACAAATAAAATGAGTTCCGTCTGATGAAGCATATATCTGGGGTTTTACCGGTATGAAACTATAAATCGTTTTATTTATCTGTTGTTAAAAACACCATGATGCAAAGCACTTAGGTTTAATCTTTTACTTCGTATGATTACACACGCTTACACAATTCATAACGTGGCAGGATATTTAACGTAGTTGTGACGCGGCTTCCGATTCAAACCGCCTGTGTCAAGGAGGTGTGACAAACAGAGAGTTTGTTCAATTTTGTGATCACTTGAGTTCTACTGAATCAGTTCACGTTTGGAATTACTTGAATATACGAGTGTTTACATAGTTCCATGTCATTATTTCCGGAATTTGGAGATTTTCAAATGTATCGGACGTCGTTTCGAGGAATATGTACAAACACAGGTAGGCCCACTAAGTGCTGTACAGTACTGTAAACGTTTACCGCTCTCAAAATGTTAGATTATATTTATATTGTTGTTTCAAACACTTCAATAAATATTAGAGATATCTATTACAAGTATTGTAAAGCTACAATTGTAGGATTCCGTTTCAATATTTCGAAACACCCAAACGGACATTGTGTATGTAGGCCTAAGGCATACTCTCGCCGATTCACAGTAGATAACGTACAGGACTTGCCTGTCCCCCGAGGTGAACAAAAATGCATTGTCGTGCTAGGTCGTTTTGGTTAAACTTATGCAACTCAAAGACTGATGTTGTCCTGACATATCTTCTCCATTTGCGTACAACCAAAGATCATAAAAATACAAATAGAATGTAGATCTACATGTTGTAGCGAACAACACAGACTCACCGACACACAATATGTAAACATTAATATTGCGACGTCATTGGAATGTGCAAAACTGTACATTGTACAACATTGTTTATTTATCATACGCACGGAAGCATTGCATAAAGAGGTACGGTAGTAACATAAACAATGTAGCTTTTCTACATTTTGTATTTACACACGTACATGTATATATGTGTTCAAACCTACTTGATACATGTACATGTTCATCGAACGTACGTTCGGTACTGAAAACACCAAAAGTTTATGATTTGGACCATCGTAAATTCATCCGCGCGGCTCCAAATTGCGCGTGATATACTCAATTTATCGAGAAATAAAGTTGAGTAGCCTTTGGTTGAAATCAACAGGGTTTATACTATCAATTCACCACTGACTGTAAATATTGTAGTATGTTTAGATAAGTGTGTACAGTGTATTGTAGTATGTTTAGATAAGTGTGTACAGTGTATTGTAGTATGTTTAGATAAGTGTGTACAGGTATTGTAGTATGTTTAGATAAGTGTGTACAGTGTAATGTAGTATGTTTAGATAAGTGTGTACAGTGTAATATAGTATGTTTAGATAAGTGTGTACAGTGTAATGTAGTATGTTTAGATAAGTGTGTACAGGTATTGTAGTATGTTTAGATAAGTGTGTACAGTGTAATGTAGTATGTTTAGATAA
The DNA here is from genome assembly GCF_041381155.1 of Argopecten irradians. Taxonomy (NCBI): domain Eukaryota; kingdom Metazoa; phylum Mollusca; class Bivalvia; order Pectinida; family Pectinidae; genus Argopecten; species Argopecten irradians. The sequence goes on from NC_091135.1 coordinate 60,984,050, forward strand.
GTGTGTACAGTGTAATGTAGTATGTTTAGATAAGTGTGTACAGGTATTGTAGTATGTTTAAATAAGTGTGTACAGGTATTGTAGTATGTTTAGATAAGTGTGTACAGGTATTTGTAGTATGTTTAGATAAGTGTGTACAGTGTATTGTAGTATGTTTAGATAAGTGTGTACAGTGTAATATAGTATGTTTAGATAAGTGTGTACAGTGTATTGTAGTATGTTTAGATAAGTGTGTACAGTGTATTGTAGTATGTTTAGATAAGTGTGTAGAGTCTAATGTAGTATGTTTAGATAAGTGTGTACAGTGTAATGTAGTATGTTTAGATAAGTGTGTAGAGTCTAATGTAGTATGTTTAGATAAGTGTATACAGGTATTGTAGTATGTTTAGATAAGTGTGTACAGTGTAATGTAGTATGTTTAGATAAGTGTGTACAGTGTAATGTAGTATGTTTAGATAAGTGTGTACAGTGTATTGTAGTATGTTTAGATAAGTGTGTACAGTGTAATGTAGTATGTTTAGATAAGTGTGTACAGTGTAATGTAGTATGTTTAGATAAGTGTGTACAGTGTAATGTAGTATGTTTAGATAAGTGTGTACAGTGTATTGTAGTATGTTTAGATAAGTGTGTACAGTGTATTGTAGTATGTTTAGATAAGTGTGTACAGTGTATTGTAGTATGTTTAGATAAGCGTGTACAGGTATTTTAGTATGTTTAGATAAGTGTGTACAGTGTATTGTAGACACTGTCCATAAACTTATGGTTTTTTATTTGTTTAATAAAATTTTGCAAAGATGAGCCCTTGCAAGTTCTTTCAATGTAAAGGAGGTGATTTACATAAATAATATCAGATACCTTATTATCATTTGTTTAGAGTGTACTTGCCTCAGCTATCAGTCCATCTGAGGAACATATCTGGGTGACCGTCATTTCATTCTTAGTTAACGTTCCAGTCTTGTCTGAACAGACAACACTTGTACAGCCTGAAACAAAATGAACCATCAAAATGATGTTTAATATAACATAAACATCTGTGGTGGTAAGCTTTTGAAACAGTCAAGAAAACTGTGGTAAAATTAGGGTAACCAACACACTCACCCTATCCAAACAGATACATTGTGTAAGGCTGAAATGATCACCTGTCCAGTACAATCATATATATCACCAGAACTAACTTCTACTACATACTTAATCTCTAAATTCAATAGTTTAGAGATAATAATTTGTACTTGATTACACAATTTGTTCTTGTACCTGATCAGTTTGTTTACATAAAATTTGCCTTTGTTTTCATTGGTATAGCAGGGCTTTTTTTCAACACGATTTGGGGCCGAAAATTGGCCCCATTCCCCATGGCAAAACCTCTAAATTTTTCCAAATTCAAGCCTTAAATTTTCCAAAATCAAAATTTCTTTCAAAACTATCCAAAAATATTACATGAGCTTAGTTGGTTAAGATTTTAAATATTGTCCAATTACACAAGTAAAGTATGTAGTATATACATATATCGTATGAAATGTCGCCGTGAGTGGTGGTCACTACCTGTAGTGCTAGTCCATTGTCATATCAAAAGATCGCTCAAAGTCACTTTTCCCTGGAGTTGGAACCACTAAAGTTACATACACCAACAGAATATGATCTTCTTAAGTCCTCATATCAACAGTTGAAGTTAATACTTCCAAATAACGAGAAGATATAGAAAAATATCGGAGCGTTGTTTTCTCTGACCACTACAGGTGTGTGTCACGTGACCCTTGTGTAATTGGACAATATCACTTCTACTAATATGGATTCACGCTACAAGAAACATTCACTGTCCAAAAGTACTGACACTAGTGTTGCGGAAAAACTAGAACAGTTATCCGTAAAGCTTGAAAATTCAATTACGAAGGAGTATATGGACAGCATAGTTTCAAAACTTAAAGATGACATTCAGACTGAGATTCAAAGACAGAATGAGGAACTTGTGAATAGCCCTTTTATATTTAGATACCATACCGTAGTATTGACTAGAATTACGTCTATATATGCAAAGTGTATATATATGGAACAGACTAGATTCAATATATATTTTGTGTTCATTTTTTCAAATATACTGTCCCATGTTATTCAATTTTGAACAGATGAAAATATGCATTTTCTCTCGATCCGGAAAAATAGCTGAGAACTTATTTTGCTCCCCCCCCCCTCCTTCCCCTCCTTCCCTCCCCCACCCAATCGGAACACATCAACTTATACCAATGTAGTATGAAAAAGACGAGGTTACCCGAATGCCCCCACCCTCGCCCCAGTCTCGCAACTTCCTGTTACTATAACTAGGCTCTATGTCTAACATAGTGGCTACAGATAGCGTGGAACTTATCTATTAACTTTTTATGTGCCATTTATTTTTTGAGGGATTACTACCTTATTTTTTTTTCTCATTCCGGAAAAAATCGCGTTTTTTTTACCACCCCCCCCTCCCCCTCCATAACCCCACCTAATTGGAGCACATTGCCAACACTTATGCTAACATACGAAAACGACGAAATAGCCCGATTACATATCACCTCCTCGAGCTCGCTCGTCCCAGTTACTCGACTTCCGGTTATTGTATTTTTTTTTCGTCTGGTAGAGATTGCATGAGAATTATTCAAATGATGATCTTTTTTATGTGCGCTTGCATTGAAGCTTAATGTTTCAAGTAGACCTACAATGTACTTATGTATATATATTGTCATCGATAGGCTATATGCATTAGTATTCTACACGTGTTTTTACTGTAATATCAGTAGAGTATACGCACGTGTATGTCTGTTAAACTATAAGCATTTAACAGTAATTTATAAATTTCTTTACAGTAAGTAAAACCGGAAACATATACATGTTCCTGGTAAAGCTATTAGTGTACAGTATCTTGTTTCTGTAAGGTTACGTAAATCTTCCGAATATTGTCTTCATTCATAGTAGTATAGATATACATATATATTTCTAATACTATTTAACAGTTGAGACATAAGTCAGACAATAGTATTTTTTTTTTTTTTAATTTAAGAGAATAATATATCAATATGTCATTTTGGATCAATGATGAAAGCTAATAATTTTCAAAATGTGACGTTTTTTTTTCACATTATATGTAATGTAGAATTCTATTTATAACGTTTACAGGACATCGCATTTTCCGGAAAATGATATGGGCAGGCGCATGCCTTCAGAGTGTAGTGTTGTTTGTTTACTTCCGGTTTTCGCTGTGTTTGGTGGTCACTGCTACATTGTTTTAGACCTATGTTTATGTCATTTAAATGCTATCTAGTTCTCTATTTTCTTAGAATTTAATTCAATTTTGACCAGATGAAAAATATGACATTTTCTTTCGATCCGGAAAAATAGGCTGGAGAATATATTTGCTCCCCCCCTCTCTTCCCTCCTTACCTCCTCCCACCCAATACGGAACACATCAACTGTATACCAATAGTAGTATGGAAAAAGACGAGGTTACCCTCAGCAATGCCCCCACCCTCGCATTATTCCCCTACCCAGACTCCGCCAACTTCCTGTGTCTCATATACTAGCGGCTCTATTGCTCTGAACATCATGTGTGCCCCAGAGGGGACTACACGATACCGTTAGAACACCTTTCGATCTATTAATCATTTTTAATGTGGCCATTTATTTTTATGAAAGTGCGTCATTACTACACGCGCATAGCGCTTATTTTATTTTTCTTCTTCTATCGTCCCCAGGCAACAATATCTGTCAGTATTTGTTAGTTCCAGCCGTCGCACCCACCCCCCTCCCTACCAGTAACCCATACCCTCTATTTGGCAGCACCATTAGCCACGATACTTTAATGTTTAACATAAAAGCCAAAACGAGCGCTAAACTAGCCCGATATTAACGCAATATCACACCATCCTCGAGAACCTCGCCTCGAACCCCACGTTACTTCGACATTCCCGGTTAATATGTATTTTTTTTTCAGTCTGGTCACACGATGCAATTGCATGAGACACATTAATTCAAATCGACTGATCTTTTTTTTATGTGCGACCTTGTCATTCGAAGCTTACTGTATTCTACAGATATGACCTACAAATGGTAATCATTAATGTATATAATATTTCCAGTCAGACACGATAGTCATAAATGCCATTAGTATCTGCAACACGTGTTTTATTACAGTCGTAATATCAGTAATGTGTATACGCACGTGGTACGCATCTCGTTTATACAACGAGCTAAGCATTTAACAGTAATTCTAATATATAAATTTCTTTACAGTATGTAAAATCGGAAACAAATACATGTTTCCTGGTAAAGCTATATAGTTGCTAACAGCTATTCTTGTTTTCTGTAAGGTTACCGTTAAATCTTCCAGAAAATTGCTCTTCATTCATAGTAGTAATAGATATACATATAACTTTCTAATACTATTTTTAACAGTTGAGTACATAAGTCATGACAATACAGTATTATTTTTTTTTATATAATTTAAGAAGGAATAATATATCAATATGTCTCATTGCGAGGAGATCAATGAATGAATCAGCTAATCAATTTTCAAAATTGTGAGGGAGAGTCGGTTATTTTTTTTCACATTATATGTAATGTAAGAGAATTCCTATTCTTATAACTTTACAGGACATCGCATTTTTCCGGAAAATGATTCTATGGGCAAGGCGCATGCCTTCAGAGTTGTAGTGTTTGTTTGTTTACTTCCGGTTTTCGCTGTGTTTAGGTGGTCACTGCTACATTGTTTTATGACCTATGTTTATGTCATTTAAATGCTATCTTAGTTCTCTATTTTTTCTTCTCTATTCTTTCTACCTATTTACATTCTTTCAATATCACAGAGAAATAACTCGTCGCTGTCAGGTAAGCAGTAATCACTATACAAAATAATACATGGAAGAAGTTAAAATTCTGAGTGCTAACTGTCAGGGGTTGGGCAATAAAAAAAAAAGAAAAGACGTGTTCACATATTTAAGAAGTATGAATTTTAATATCTATATTGCCTACAAGATACGCATTTTACTACAGAAATGGAAACTATGATAAGGTCGGAATGGGGACATACCTGTTATTTCAGCTCGTTTAGCTCAAACTCAAGAGGGGTAGCAGTTTTGTTCAATAACAATTTTGAGGTCAAGATTTTAAAGGAGAAAAGGGACCTGGATGGAAATCTTATTGTTTTAGATGTGTCGACAAATGAAAAACGTTTTACACTGATAAAATTTTGTATGGTCCAAATTCAGATACCCCATCATTTTATAGTAAACTACTAGAGGTTGCACAGGATTTTGGAAATGATGCTTTTATAATTTGTGGAGATTTTAATTTAGTCTTAGACCCTGGTCTAGATTGTTCCAATTATATGCATGTAAATAACCCTAGGGCAAAGAGAAAAGATTTTTGAAATAATAAATGAGCTTGGTTTGACTGACATTTATAGAAATAAACATCCAGATTGTAAAAGGTTTACTTGGAGAAGAACAAGGCCAGTAAAATAGGCTAGACTAGACTATTTTTTTAATTTCAGAGAATCTTATTTTTAGTATAAGAAAAACAAATATTGATCCAGGATATCGATCTGATCATTTCTATGCCATACATAACTTTAAGTTTTAATGAATTTAGAAAAGGTAAAGGACTATGGAAGTTTAATAATTCCCTATTACATGATTTAGAATATCTTAATTTAATAAATAAACACATAATAGATATTAAAACTCAGTATTGCTTTACCTATTTATAATCTGGCGAATTTTAACTCAAATTTCAGATGATAATATTCAATTTTCAATAGATGATCAACTTTTTTTTACTAAAACACTTTTATTTGAGATCAGGGGGAAAACCTATTTCATACCATCTTTTAAGAAAAAGCAAAGAACAAACCAGGAATTGTCATTAAGGAAAACTCATTAAAGAATTGGAAGATCAGGAAAATGTTAATTTAGAAGAATTAGCAAAAGCACAGAAAGAACTAGAATCCCTCAGAAAACATAATCTTAAAGGAAGTATACTAAGGTCAAAAGTAAAATGGGTCGAAGAGGGGGAGAAACCATCTAAGTATTTTTTTAAATTTGGAAAACAGGAACTTTGTCACTAAAATTATACCAGTAATTGAAAAAGATGATGGAGAGATTATAACAGATCAAGATGAAATTTTAACTGAAGTTAAGCAGTTCTATGAAAATCTATATTCAGAAGAATTAGAATTACATGATACTAACCTAAATGAATATCTTGATTATGATAGTATACCAAAACTGAATTTATCTGAATCCAACATTTTAGAGGGCAATATAATCAGATGGCTTCACTGTACTGTAGAATTTTTAAAATGTTTTTGGAAACAGCTTGGTCATTTTGTAGTCAGGTCGATTCAACATGGGTTTAATACTAACAAACTTTCAGTAACACAAAGGCAGGGAATCATAACTTGTTTACCTAAGGGAGATAAGCCAAGACAGTATATTAAAAATTGGAGACCAATTTCACTCTTGAATACCATATATAAAATTGCATCAGGCACTATTGCTAATAGAATTAGAAAATTTTTAGACACAAATTTTTGGGGAGAACACAAGAATTAGATATATTATTATGCATTATGCAGATGTGAAAATGATATTCCAGGTATGTTGTTAAATGTGGATTTTGAAAAAGTGTTTGATTCGGTCAGTTGGAATTTTATTGATAATGTACTTAACTTCTTTAACTTCGGAAATGACATACGAAAATGGGTAATGTTTTTCAAAATGGTTCTAATTCAACTGTTAACCAGGGGGGAAACTTGTCTCCATTTTTTCTTATCAATCGAGGATGTCGCCAAGGTGATCCTATCTCCCAATACTTGTTTATTCTCTGTGCTGAAGTTTTAGGAATTAGAATAAGAAATAATGTAAACATTAAGGGTATTAACATTGATGACACTCCTATATTACTATCCCAATATGCTGATGATACATCAGTTATATTAGATGGGGGGTCAAGACAATCATTAAGGGAAACATTGAAAGAAGTTATTTGGAAAAAAATATAAAAGCACTTAACTCAGAAATATATAAATTCCTTTGGAACAGTAAAGTAGAATAAGGTTTAAGAGAGATATTATTATAAAGGAATACAGTGAAGGCGGTCTTAGAATGATAGACATATACTCTTTTATCAGGGCTCTCAAGTTAACATGGATCAGAAGATTATACACAAAGTCAAGTAAATGGCAAGTGATTCTAGAAACCAATATTAACACAAACATTGTGGCTAATTGTGGAGTAGGATATGTTGAAGAATGTGAATCTAAATGTAACAATCAATTTTGGAAAAGATGTTTTTAATTCTTGGAATTGTTTTATTAAGAAACAAGCACAGTTAAATGGTCATGATATATCGGGCATTTTGAAAACACCCATTTGGTATAATAAGGATATAATAATAAATAGGAAAATGGTATTTTATAAAAACTGGTACAAGAACAATGTTATTTTTCTTAATGACCTTTTGAAATGTCCATACTCGTTAAGTTTTTACAATTTTCATGAATTTACCAGAAAAATTTAATGTTAATACTAACTTTGTAACTTACCAGGGAATTATAAATTCGTGTGTAGAGAGTACTTATCTCACAAACAGTTTGATAATTTTCAATCTGATAATCCATTTATATCAAATAATTTAGAAATTTTTATTCATAAAAAGGGATCAAAAGAATTCTACCACATACTTTGTCAAAAATAACAATTTAAAGGAAAAAATGGGAACAATTTTTGAAATTAATGAGGAAACTTGGAAGCAAATATACTTGACCCCTTTCCGAGCTACTTCAAGCTCAAAACTTCAATGGCTACAATACAGAATAAATCAACATATCCTCACAACAAACTCATACGTATTTAAAATTGGCTTATCTGAAAATCCACATTGCTTTTTCCTGTAAGACAGAAATAAAAAACAATAACACACATATTTTGGGAATGCAGAGAAGTGCAATTATTTTTTTGAAAATTTTGAATTTTTGTTAGATTTATTATTTATTCCTTTTTCTTTCAATAAAAAGACTATCATTTTTGGTATACCCAACAATAGAAACATATATTACAAAACTGACAACCTAATTTTACTCATTTTGAAAACAATACATTTATAGATCTAGATGTCTACAACAAAACCTATCAATAACATCATTAAAAATCTATTATAAAGGAAAAACTATGACTATTCAGCTAAAATACATTAGTATTGGCAAAGGAAATAAATGTGAAGAAGAATTCAATCAAGATTGGAAAAAAAATGGATTAAGCTTATAGAAATCACACCCAATCTCTGACAGCACGACTTGAAAGACAATGAAAATAATACATCTGATAATTTTAAAATATTAACCAATAATTCTGCGGAACTGCATAACCTCCAGCGAATATATACCCCATACTACTCTCTCTCTACCTCTCTCTCTCTCTCTCTCTCTCTCTCTCTCTCTCTCTATCTCTATCTCTCTTTCTTCCTATTGTACATGTATGTATTTTTGTATAATTTGTAAGTGTGTGTGAATGTTTTGGCTATGTGTGTATAGGATAAAAAAAGAATTGACCAAATTGAGTATGTATAAGTTTGTATATCCTGTAAGTGTTTGAGTGTGTGTGTAAGGGAATGGGGGTGATAGTGTGTGTGTTTGTGTCTGTGTGAGTAAGATAAAAAAAAAAAGAGAATAAGATTGAGTAGAATGCATGAGAAGGATGGTGTTGATAGAGGAATAAGCTAAGAATAAGGATAACTGATAACTGTAATAAATACAATAATAATTTATGATATGATAATTCATATTGAAATGTGTTTGTTTACTAAGTAAGGATGAGGAAATGTATTATGTTTGTATTGAGAATATGTTTGGAAAAATAAAAAAGTTAAAAAAAGTTACAAAAAAAAAAAGATTTTAAATATTTGTGAATTGGCTTCAGAAAAAGTACATAAATACATTGGAAATTAAAAAAATTCTTTATTCGTTATGCTTTATTTCATATTTCATAAATTTTGTCCCAAATCCTGGTTTTATCGCCACATTTTTCCCAAATTCAAAGCCATAGGCCCCATTCCCAAAGCAGTGAGAAAAAGCCCTGTATGGCCATTACCGGTAGTTCATTTTTAGATGCTCCATTGGTGTACTATTTTTCATTTACTGGCTCCATAAATCTGTGTTACACAGGGCCATTGGGAACAAATCCATCCATTTATTTGTTGATGATTTATTGCCATAACTATGATCCCATCATATTGTGTGATTGTATTTACAAAGATTTCTTGCCAAACACACTCAGAGTGTTGCTATGATGTGACAATGTGTTTCAGACTTGCATTGCAACACTACATTTGATTGGTTCCTGAAGTATTGTAGCACATGAGACATTCAAAAGACCCACAGAATATACGATATTGATATTAATTACATTGTTTTTGGTAAGATGATAATAATAACAAACAATTCCCTAAAACTACTTCTGTCACAAATACAGAGATGTTGGGGACTTGTAAACTGGTGATGTTGAAGTAGCTGTGGACAGTAATGATGCAATCGTAGTCACCATTTCTATGATTTCTAAGAGGGTCACAGTGGCCAAGTGGTTAAGTATGTCTCAACATCTTTGACTGAGTTTGAATCCAATAAGGAGATGCCCACCTTAGTTAGTTTTCCTGACTAATGATAAAACCTTACCCCACCCTGGTTTTTTGACTAATGATCCCACCTTAACTTTTTTTTACTTTTTTGACTAATGATCCCACCTTTTTATGACTAATGATTCCACCACTTTTTTTTGACTAATGATCCCACCTTTTTTTGACTAATGACCACTCTTTTATGACTAATGGACACACATTTTTTGGACTAATGACCCACCTTTTTGACTAATGATTCACCTTTTTTGACTAATGATGATCTCACCTTATTATGACTAATGATCTCACCTTTTTTATGACTAATGATCACCACCCTTTTTTGTACTAATGATCTCACCTTTTTATGACTAATGATTCCCACCCTTTTTTGACTAATGATCTCACCTGATAAATGATCCCACCCTTTTTTGACTAATGACTCACCTTTTCTCACCTTTTTTTGACTAATGATCTCACCTTTTTCGACTAATGATCCCACCTTTTTTGACTAATGATTCACCCTCACCTTTTTTGACTAATGATCTCACACCTTTTTATGACTAATGAATGACTAATGATCACCCTTTTTAATGACTAATGATCTCACCTTTTATGACTAATGATTTCACCTTTTTTGACTAATGATCCCACCCTTTTTTGACTAATGATCCCACCCTTTTTTGACTAATGATCTCACCTTTTTTATGACTAATGATCGTTCTCACCTTTTTATGACTAATGATCTCACCTTTTTTGACTAATGATCTCACCTTTTTTGACTAATGATCCCACCCTTTTTTTGACTAATGATCCCACCTTTTTTGACTAATGATGACTAATGATCTCACCTTTTTTTAATGATCACTTTTTTGAATAATGATAACCTTTTTTGATGACCTCGATCTTTTTTGACTTCTCATCTTTTCTCCCCTTTTATGACTAATGATTTCACCTTTTTTGACTAATGATCTCACCTTTTTTGACTAATGATCCCACCTTTTTTGACTAATGATCCCACCCTTTTTATGACTAATGATTTCACCTTTTTATGACTAATGATCTCACCTTTTTGACTAATGATCTCACCTTTTTGACTAATGATCCTCAACCTTTTTTGACTAAATGATCTCACCTTTTTATGACTAATGATCTCACCTTTTCTCACCTTTTTCAACTAATGATCCCACCTTTTTTGACTAATGATCCCATCTCACCTTTTTTGACAAATGATCCCACCTTTTTTGACTAATGACTAATGATCTCACCTTTTTTATGACTAATGATTTCACCTTTTTATGACTAATGATCTCACCTTTTTTGACTAATGATCTCACCTTTTTTGACTAATGACCTCGATCTCACCTTTTTATGACTAATGATTTCACCTTTTTATGACTAATGAAATCTCACCTTTTTTTACTAATGATCTCACCTTTTTTGACTAAATAGATCTCGAACTCACCTTTTTATGACTAAATGATCCCACCCTTTTTTTGACTAATGATCCCACCTTTTTTGACTAATGACCTCGATCTCACCTTTTTATGACTAATGATCTCACCTTTTTATGACTAATGATCTCACCTTTTTATGACTAATGATCTCACCTTTTTTGACTAATGATCCCACCCTTTTTTGACTAATGATCCCACCCTTTTTTGACTAATGATCTCACCTTTTTATGACTAATGATTTCACCTTTTTTGACTAATGATCTCACCTTTTTTGACTAATGATCCCACCCTTTTTTGACTAATGACCTCACCTTTTCTCACCTTTTTCGACTAATGATCTCACCTTTTTCGACTAATGATCTCACCTTTTTGACTAATGATCTCACCTTTTTCACCTTTTTTCGACTAATGATCTCACCTTTTTTGACTGATGATCCCACCCTTTTTCGACTAATGATCTCACCTTTTTTGACTAATGATCCCACCCTTTTTTGACTAATGATCTCACCTTTTTTGACTAATGATCTCACCTTTTTTGACTAATGATCTCACCTTTTTTGACTAATGATCTCACCTTTTTATGACTAAACCTGATCTCACCTTTTTTGACTAATGATCTCGATCCCCTTTTTTGACTAATGATTTCACCTTTTTTGACTAATGATCTCACCTTTTTTGACTAATGATCTCACCTTTTTTGACTAATGATCCCACCTTTTTTGACTAATGATCCCACCTTTTTTGACTAGATGATCACACCTTTTTTGACTAATGATCTCACTTTTTGACTAATTTCACCTTTTTTGACTAATGATCTCACCCTTTTTTATGACTAATGATCCCACTTTTTTATTTATACCTTTTTATGACTAATGATCCCACCCTTTTTTTGACTAATGATCCCACCTTTTTTTGACTAATGATTCTCTTTATAATGATCTCACACCTTTTTATGACTAATGATCTCACCTTTTTGACAAATGACTAATGATCTCACCTTTTTTGACTAATGATCCTCACCTTTTTATGACTAATGATCTCACCTTTTTTGACTAATGATCCCACCCTTTTTTGACTAATGATCCCACCCTTTTTTGACTAATGATCCCACCCTTTTTTGACTAATGATCCCACCTTTTTTGACTAATGATCTCACCTTTTTATGACTAATGATCTCACCTTTTTATGACTAATGATCTCACCTTTTTTGACTAATGACCTCGATCTCACCTTTTTATGACTAATGATTTCACCTTTTTATGACTAATGATCTCACCTTTTTATGACTAATGATCTCACCTTTTTTGACTAATGATCCCACCCTTTTTTGACTAATGATCTCACCTTTTTATGACTAATGATCTCACCTTTTTATGACTAATGATCTCACCTTTTTTGACTAATGATCACACCTTTTTATGACTAATGATTTCACCTTTTTATGACTAATGATCTCACCTTTTTTGACTAATGATCCCACCCTTTTTTGACTAATGATCCCACCCTTTTTTGACTAATGATCCCACCCTTTTTTGACTAATGATCCCACCCTTTTTTGACTAATGATCTCACCTTTTTATGACTAATGATCCTCACCTTTTTATGACTAATGATTTCACCTTTTTATGACTAATGATCTCACCTTTTTTGACTAATGATCCCACCCTTTTTTGACTAATGATCCCACCCTTTTTATGACTAATGATTTCACCTTTTTATGACTAATGATCTCACCTTTTTTGACTAATGATCTCACCTTTTTTGACTAATGATCCCAACCTTTTTTGACTAATGACCTCGATCTCACCTTTTTATGACTAATGACCTCACCTTATCTCACCTTTTTTGACTAATGATCTCACCTTTTTTGACTAATGATCCCAACCTTTTTTGACTAATGACCTCGATCTCACCTTTTTAATTGACTAATGACCTCACCTTTTCTCACCTTTTTCAACTAATGATCCCACCTTTTTTGACTAATGATCCCACCCTTTTTTTGACTAATGATCCCACCTTTTTTGACTAATGATCTCACCTTTTTATGACTAATGATTTCACCTTTTTATGACTAATGATCTCACCTTTTTTGACTAATGATCTCACCTTTTTTGACTAATGACCTCGATCTCACATTTTTATGACTAATGATTTCACCTTTTTATGACTAATGATCTCACCTTTTTTTACTAATGATCTCACCTTTTTTGACTAATGATCTCGATCTCACCTTTTTATGACTAATGATCCCACCCTTTTTTGACAAAGGACCTCGATCCCAACCTTTTTTGACTAATGACCTCGATCTCACCTTTTTATGACTAATGATTTCACCTTTTTATGACTAATGATCTCACCTTTTTTGACTAATGATCCCACCTTTTTTGACTAATGACCTCGATCTCACCTTTTTATGACTAATGATCTCACCTTTTTATGACTAATGATCTCACCTTTTTTACTAATGATCCCACCCTTTTTTTGACGCATGATCCCACCTTTTTTATTAATGATCTCATCTTTTTATGACTAATGACCACACCTTTTTTGACTAATGATCTCACCTTTTTTGACTAATGATTTCACCTTTGTTGACTAATGATCTCACCTTTTTATGACTAATGATCTCACCTTTTTATGACTAATGATCCCACCTTTTTATGACTAATGATCCCACCCTTTTTTGACTAATGATCTCACCTTTTTTGACTAATGATCTCGATCTCACCTTTTTATGACTAATGATCCCACCCTTTTTTGACTAATGATCCCACCCTTTTTTGACTAATGATCCCACCCTTTTTTGACTAATGATCCCACCCTTTTTTGACTAATGATCTCACCTTTTTTGACTAATGATCTCGATCTCACCTTTTTATGACTAATGATCTCACCTTTTTTGACGAATGATCCCACCTTTTTTATGACTAATGATCTCACCTTTTTTGACTAATGATCCCACCCTTTTTTGACTAATGATCTCGATCTCACCTTTTTTGACTAATGATCCCACCCTTTTTTGACTAATGATCCCACCCTTTTTTGACTAATGATCCCACCCTTTTTTGACAAAGGACCTCGATCTCACCTTTTTATGACTAATGACCAAATCTTTTTTTATTAATGATCCCACCTTTTTGACTAATGACCCGATTCACCTTTTTTGACTAATGATCACCTTTTTTGACTAATGATCTCACCTTTTTTATGACTAATGATCTCACCTTTTTATGACTAATGATCTCACCTTTTTTGACTAATGATCCCACCTTTTTATGACTGAATGATCTCACCTTTTTATGACTAATGATCTCACCTTTTTCTGACTAATGATCCCACCCTTTTTTGACTAATGATCTCACCTTTTTCGACTAATGATCTCACCTTTTATGACTAATGACCTCGATCTCACCTTTTTATGACTAATGATTTCACCTTTTTATGACTAATGATCTCACCTTTTTATGACTAATGATCTCACCCTTTTTTGACTAATGATCTCACCTTTTTATGACTAATGATCTCACCTTTTTTTGACTAATGATCTCACCCTTTTTTGACTAATGATCTCACCTTTTTTGACTAATGATCTCACCTTTTTATGACTAATGATCTCACCTTTTTATGACTAATGATCTCACCTTTTTTGACTAATGATCCCACCCTTTTTTGACTAATGATCTCACCTTTTTATGACTAATGATTTCACCCTTTTTTGACTAATGATCTCACCTTTTTTGACTAATGATCTCACCCTTTTTTGACTAATGATCTCACCTTTTTATGACTAATGATCTCACCTTTTTATGACTAATGATCTCACCTTTTTTGACTAATGATCCCACCCTTTTTTGACTAATGATCCCACCCTTTTTTGACAAAGGACCTCGATCTCACCTTTTTATGACTAATGACCAAATCTTTTTTTATTAATGATCCCACCCTTTTTGACTGATGACCTTGATCTCACCTTTTTTGACTAATGATCCCACCTTTTTTTACTAATGACCTAACCCCAAAACGACCAATGCATTACCTAATGTTTCTACTATTGGTAGTTTCTTCACAATTGCCTTCCTATTGGCCATCCTCATCACTCCTAGGGCTAGCGTTACCGTCACCACAATTGGAAGGCCTTCCGGGATAGCAGCCACAGCCAAACTGTTAAAAACACAAATTACAGATTCAACATATCATATATAGGCCTTCAGGGAGAGAATCCACTGCTAAACTGTTACAAAAACCAAATCACTAACATGTCCTGTAGTCCCCGCCCCTGGTACTCACCTGACCTGAATGGTAAATATGTACAGTAGTCCCCGCCCCTGGTACTCACCTGACCACAATGGTAAACATGTCCAGTAGGCCCCTCCCTTGGTACTCATCTGACCACGATGGTAAATATGTCCAGTAGGCCCCGCCCCTGGTACTCACCTGACCCCAATGGTAAATACGTAAAGTAGGCCCCACCCCTGGTACTCACCTGACCCCAATGGTAAATATGTAAAGTAGGCCCCGCCCCTGGTACTCCCCTGAACCCGATGGTAAACATGTCTAGTAGGCCCCGCCCCTGGTACTCACCTTACCCCGATGGCAAACATGTCCAGTAGGCCCTGCACCTGATACTAACCTGACCCCGATGGTAAACATGTCTAGTAGGCCCCGTCCCTGGATCCAGCCCAGGAACATGATTCCACCAATAATACAAAATGAGTAAAAAGACAGCTGCTTTCCCAGTGTGTCCATACTCTTCTGAAGAGGCGTCTTCGGAGCCTGTAACATGTTTATCTGTATAAGTTAACTGAACGCTAAAGCTTATATTATGTATCTGGTGTTTCTCTTGGCGTTTTAAATGTTGAAAACAAAGTTTGGCAGACATAAAAAAAAAAAATTAATATTAGAAAAGAAAGAGTTTTTTAAATCATATGTATTTGTAATAAAGAGATTCAACTTTATAATTCTACTTCGTCAACTGATCAGTAAACTAAAGAGATCATGGTATTGATGTGAAGCTGTATCAATATTAGATTATCAATGTCTAAAATTTATGGGTCATTCAATGATATTATTGCTATGTATTACAAGAATATCTCTAGAGCGTACCAGTTTAATAGTTTTGGGAGGGGTACACAATATTTTTTAATTCCTGGGAATATTTACACACTGTGGTGATTGTGTAGAGAAACTTACCTCCTCCTCCTGCATCATTTTAAATATTTCTCCAAATTCGGAGTTCTCACCAATCCCTATCACAAATCCCTGAAAAAATAAAATGGCTGAATGTATAGAGAACGAGAGAAAGAAAATTCTTATCTGCAGGTTAACTACAATGTTATTCTTTGGGCAATTCAAATACATGTTTAAGACATTGCAAGTGAAAGGTCAACAAGGACATAGTCATTCAGATCCCCCGCCAATGGAGATATCAAAGCTGAAGTAAGTTTGATTGTGGAGACTTATGTGTATGAAAAAACCCAGGAAAAAGGAAGTTGAGCTAAAGAAAGATGGAGTATAATTCAAGTAGAGCGGGGCTGCAATTGTTGAATCAGGTATACAGCCTTTAATTGACATTTATATTAGACTATATATATACACAAAGATGGGTGGAGTTTTGCAAAGTAATATTTACCATTTACCATGATATTTTCAGCAATGTTTCCATGGTAACGGAAAAAGTGCAAAAAATGAAAACCTAAAAATAGCAAAAGGTACTACTAGACCATAAAAAGAATGTGTCTATGAAGTTTCATGGAAACATCTCTGCTGCATGGTTTTAGAGTTGTGCTCCAGAAACGATTCTTACAAAAAAATCTGCCATTTTCAGCAATGTTTCCATGGTTACAGAAAAAAGTACAAAAAGTGAAAACCTTAAAATAGCAAAAGGCACTACTAGACCATAAGACCAATGTGTGTATGAAGTTTGGAGGAAATATCTCTACTGGTTTTAGAGTTATGCTCCGGAAACCATTCGTACGGACAGACGGACGGACGGACGGACAGAACCCATTTGTATATCCCCCGCCAACTTCGTTGGGCGAGGGATAAAAATGATTTCTATTAAAATATGGATGAAAGTTTGAATACACACTTTTTGTATATCAAATGGGAACTTTTTGGATACAGAATACACTCCAATAAAAGATTACTATACTACCGGTAATATATCAAAATCAAATTGCTTCCTCGCTAAGCACTTCAATTGGAATGGATAATTTACCAGTGAATTAGTAAATCCAGGATTATTTTTCAAACCATGTAAATGTTCTATAAATGAATTTGTGTGAATACCCAACCAACTAGAATTAGTTACCAACTTACCATACCATGTTAAAAGAAACACTCATTGAAGCATAGTACTCTGACAAGAGCTAGCCCAGACAGGGGATGTCCAGTTATCTGATACAGGAACTGAATTTACCTTTCCTCGACCACATCGGACCTGCGTCCCCATGTACGCAATATTTTTTCTGTCATTGATGTCTATATGTTGTTGTTTTGGCATTGCACTTGTTGCTTTTGATCGTGGTACAATTTCTCCTGTAAAACTTGATTCATCAATAGCTAATTGATTTGCCTGGAAAAAGAAATAAATACTTCAACTGGACAAATTATATATAAATACCCATAGTTAAAGTAGATGTATCCAAGAAATGAAAATTAGGTTTTCAATACATAAACATGTAGAATTATTATTCATTATCATTAAATCATTTAAATTTCATAGCAAAACTGATGAAATACATGAACATATGTATTTTAATCAAGAGAAGATAGTAGATACTGATACAAAAAGCTACAAAATAAAGTAAACTTGGAATATATATTGTAGATTTTGACCAACACAAAGATAATGTGGGGACATTGTGACCTATTTCATTACAAGAACTGATTAATTCCTTTACCTCAAACAGCCTTATGTCAGCAGGAACCCTGTCTCCCATTGCTAGGTATACTATATCCCCAGGTACCAGGTTTCGTGCCAGGAATGTCTCCAGCTTCCCTTCCCGAAGGCTGGAAAAGACAGTTAACCTTTAACTTACAGAAGATGCCTGAGTAACTGTGTTGATAATATTACCTGAAACAATTGTTTTGATTTGATTTTAATCACTATCAATTGAATGTTGAATATGCTAGAATGTACAATAAGATGAATCCAAAAGTTCTTAGATATAGCCACCAAACTACAATTGTTGCTTACCAGATAATGTCTTGTTTGAGACTAGAAATTACAACTCATATACAAAGGGTTAGTGGTAAAGTGTCAAGACATACTAGTCCCTATATCATTGCATCCCTGAGGTGGAGGCCTGGAGTTAGCAGTAGAATGTCAGCACTTCAACTACTTAGCCATCGAGACCCAGATAAGGAGGGAAGATGATAGAATGTCAGGCACCTCAACTACTCAGCCACCGAGACCCAGATATGGAGGGAAGATGGTAGAATGTCAGACACCTCAAATATTCAACCACCGAGACTCAGATATGGAGGAATGATGGTAGAATGTCAGGCACCTCAACTACTCAGCCACCGAGACCCTGATATGGAGGAAAGATAGTAGAATGTCAGGCACTTCAATTACTTAGCTACCGAGACCAAGATATGGAGGAAAGATGGTAGAATGTCAGGCACCTCAACTACCCAGCCACCGAGACCCAGATATGGAGGGAAGATGGTAGAATGTCAGACACCTCAACTACTCAGCTACCGAGACCCAGATATGGAGGAAAGATGGTAGAATGTCAGGCACTTCAACTACCCAGCCACCGAGACCCAGATATGGAGGGAAGATGGTGGAATGTCAGGCTTCTCAACTACCCAGCCACCGATACCCAGATATGAAGGGAAGATGGTAGAATTTCAGACACTTAACATCTCAGCCACTGAGGTCCAGATATGGACCTAGTGTAATATTTCATCAAAAGTATGACTAAGCCATATCCTAAGATGAATCACTTCAAAGATGGTAAAATATTAATAAGTAAAATCAGAAACATAATTATTAAATATGTTTGCTGTAAAAGAAACATTACCAGTGACATTTAGGTGGGACAAGTTTAGTCAAAGCTTCCAGCGATTTTTCTGATCTGTACTCCTGGAAAAAGGCAAAATAAAAAATTTCATTAAAACGTCGCAAACATTACTTTGGTACATAGAGAAAATGACAATGATTTTTTATGAGTGTACATATACAAACTATACTTATAATATCAAAGATATTTCTTTCTTTCTCTAAAAAGAAGTAACAAAAACATTGATATAAAATAATTGATCACGATCAATTTTTATTATCAAATTAGTTTTTTAATGATTTATTACAAGATTCATAAGAATGTAGTCAAAAGTCCCTATGTCGTTATCAAATACATTCATCACGATCAATTTTTATTATCAAATTAGTTTTTTAATGATTTATTACAAGATTCATAAGAATGTAGTCAAAAGTCCCTATGTCGTTATCAAATACATTCATCATGAAATTATCGATTTATTTGAATGATTAAGCTGTATTTCACAACTACCGATATGCAATGTTCAAATCATACTATCTCAATATGTATATGTTATACAGAAGGATAAAACAAACAAGAGGCCCAGAGGGCCTGTATCGCTCACCTGTTGTTTTTTTTTAGTAATTATCACAAGACTCTGACAATTAGAACAAGAGATCCCAGAGGGATCTTGGCGCCCACCAAAGAATGATCTATATCTGACAAAGGAAAGATGGATCTTTTCTCTACTTTTTAAACTTTTTCAAACATACTACATATAAAATTTGAGACAGATCGCTTCAGTACCTTTTGATAAATAGCGGTAACAAACTTCAACTATCAAAATCCAAGATGACTCCTTGGCGGCCATCTTGTTGATCAATCGGTCCCAAATCACAATATGCACAACTAGGGCCCTAGGGGAACCTACATGTGAAATTTGAGAAAGATCCATTCAATACTTTCTGAGAAATAGCGATAACAAACTTTGAATATAAAAATCCAAGATGGCTGCCTGGCAGCAATTTTGTTGACCGATCGGTCCCAAATCATAATATGCACAACTAGGGCCCTAGGGGAACCTACATATAAATTTTGAGACAGATCCCTTCAGTACTTTCTGAGAAATAGCGATAACAAACTTTGAATAACAAAATCCAAGATCGATGGCTGCCTGGCGGCCATCTTGTTAACCGATCGGTCCCAAAATGCAATATGTACAACTAGGTCCCTAGGGGAACCTACATATGAAATTTGAGACAGATCCCTTCAGTACCATCTGAGAAATAGCCATAACAAACTTTAACTATCAAAATCCAAGATGGTGGCCTGGCGGCCATCTTGTTCACCGATTGGTCCAAAAATGCAATATGAACAACAAGGGCCTTAGAGGAACCTACATATCAAATATGAGAAAGATCCCTTCAGCACTTTTTGAGAAATGGGGATATCAAACCTTAACTATCAAAATCCAAGATGGCCGCCTGGCGGCCATCTTGTTTTTCCTATCAGCCTCAAAATCTGTATGGCACAAATAGGGACCAAGGTTAACCTTTATGTGAAGTTTGAACAAAATTCCTTCAATAGTTCTCAAGAAATATCGATAACAAACTTCAACTGCCAAAATCAAAGATGGCTGCCTGGCGGCCATCTTGTATTTCCGATCAGCCTCAAAATCTGTATGGCACAACAAGGGACCAAGGGTAACCTCCATGTGAAGTTTGAATCAAAGTGCCAAGGCCACTCATAGATGTTGTGAATGATGGACTCAAAGAAAGGAATAAGATTTTTTTTTCATTTAAATATAAAATTTAGTAAACTATACATAATTAAGTGTGCAGTGTTGAATTTCGGAGTTTAATAAAAAATATTTACGATATACCGTAATCATTTTATGATATTTGAAGTTTTTCAAGAACAATAAGTTGAATAACTTATTGTCCTGAAATAACTGTAATAAATTTTATTTCTAAATTATTTTTGAAATAACGATTTCAACACCAATGAAACCGTTCAGAATCTGAGTATCATTTTTTTTTATAATTCTTTATTAATTGCTAAATTATCAATTTCATCAATGTCTCTTCAAAGACAAAAAAATAATAAGTAAACATTTTCGTATCTTAATATCCTCTTAACATTGAAGAATATTTTCGGAAAAATATAACATTAGAAATATTACCATTTCCGGATATGTTTTGGTTTCCTTTTTAGAAAACTAACATGGGTTGCTTTGACGACTTTTGACTAATAAATCATGGCCAGATACTTTTGCCAAATAAAAGGTACATTATTTCATTACGTATATCACTCGGATTTCTTTTAAATTCACAAGAACGCTAGCCGTTAACATCAAGAAAACGTCATGTAATGTATCGGGCTTTAGCAAGTCTATGTAAGATCATCGTGCAGAACATTTCTAAAGGCCTATCGCGAGTTTTGCTTTGCCAACTTTTGACTTATAATAAAACATGGCCATATACGTTTGTCAAGTAAAGGGTACATTATTTGGTTATAACAGTCAAATTTCTTTTGAATTCATAAGAACGCTATCTTCAAGAAAACTTCCTGCAATACATCGGACTTTAGCAAGTCTTCATAGTACATTACACGGCAATATAAGTTCATTTGTCACTTTAAGTTGCTCGCACATAAATAGATCTATATTATCGTTATATTTTGTAAGTTTATGTTGATAGATTTGGTACTTTTTCCCTTTCAATATATCGCAGTTGTCGATAAACAAGAGACAGAGCTCCCAGTGACAGATCAATTAACTTTTACTGCGCAATAATATCTCAGATATAGTTCGTCAATACAACCAACACAAAAAACTTTATAAGCGTTATGAGAACTTTTTTTGCAGTTACCTTCCTAACATTTGATTACAATAATCGACCATTAGCATGAATTACGTAAAATTTAAATAAACATACACAATCCAAAAACAACCGAAAATCTGTCGCGGAGGAAGACAGCGAAGAAGGCGTTGTTCGTGATTTTCGGGAGACCAGTGTTCTCGGAGTAATACAAATATTATAGAGTCCCAACTGAACACTTAAAACACTCCATCCATGGTGTATAATTATGTACAAATTCTATGTCTGTGGTTTTGAATATTGGGGTTTTATTTTTTCATACCATCAAGTATTAAGTGAAATGAACAAAATAACTTTTAATTTTCATTGCGGAGTGGTTTCATTGTTTTGATGTGCACAGGCTCTCCGAGCGTGCCTAAGAATGGTGTTTCACAGCATCAACAAAATCCCTTCAGCAGTTCTCAAGAAATATCGATAACAAACTTCAACTGCCAAAATCAAAGATGGCTGCCTGGCGGCCATCTTGTTTTTCCGATCAGCCTCAAAATCTGTATGGCACAACTAGGGACCAAGGGTAACCTCCATGTGAAGTTTGAACAAAATCCCTTCAGCAGTTCTCAAGAAATATCGATAACAAACTTCAACTGCCAAAACCAAAGATGGCTGCCTGGCGGCCATCTTGTTTTTCCAATCAGCCTCAAAATCTGTATGGCACAAATATGGACCAAGGGGACCCTCCATTTGAAGTTGGAACAAAATCCCTGCAGCAGTTTTTAAGAAATAGTGATAACAAGCATTGTTTACGGACGGACGACGGACGACGGACCACGGACGCAGGGCGATTTGAATAGCCCACCATCTGATGATGGTGGGCTAAAAATAAGCAAAATTGACTCCCAAAGTTTAATTTTGAATCACAACCATACAATGATGCTATTTATACCATACAAATATGCTATCCAATACATTGGTTCAGAGACAAAGTAATTTATATGAAAATATTAGCCTAATTGACCTTTTTGACCCCGCATCTATTGCCGTCTAAGGCCCGGGGGTGTCAGCCCTATCATTTGTACAATTTCAAATCCCAACCCTATAAGGATGCTACCATTGCATTATGAGTGCTCTTCCATGCTTAGTTGCAGAGAAGAAGTTGTTTACATAGAAATAGCTAAATTGACCCCTTTTGACCCCACCCTTCAGGCCCCCGGGGGGGTCAGCCTCATCATTTGCAAACTTTTGAATCCAAACCCTATAAGGATGTAACCATTGCATTATGAGCATAATCCCATGTTAAGTTGCAGAGAAAAAGTCATTTATATGGAAATTGACCATTTTTGACCCCGCTCCTCAGGCCCCGGGAGGTCAGCCCCATCATTAGCACAATTTGGAATCCCCACCATATAAGGATGCTACCATTGCATAATGGGTGCTATACCATGCTTAGTTGCAGAGAGTGTCATTTATATGGAAATAGCCTAATTGAACCCTTTTGACCCCTCCCCTCAGGCCCCCAGGGGGTCAGCCCTATCATTTGCACAATTTGAATCCCCACCCTATAAGGATGCTACCATTGCATTATGGGAGCTATCCCATGCTTGGTTTCAGAGAAGAAGTCATTTATATGGAAATAGCCAAATTGGCCCCTTTTGACCCGCCCCTCAGGCCCCCGGGGGATCAGCCCCATCATTTGCACAATTTTGAATCCCCACCCTATAAGGATGCTACCATAGCATTATGGGTGCTATCCCATGCTTGGTTTCAGAGAAGAAGTCGTTTATATGGAAATAGCCAAACTGACCCCTTTTGGCCCCGCCACTCAGGCCCCTGGGGGGTCAGCCCCATCATTTGTACAATTTATAGTAGTAGCCCATAAGGATGCTACCAGTCAAATTTTGTTGAAATCCGACCAGCGGTTATGGAGAAGAAGTCGATTGTTGACGGACGACAGACGCCGGAAGACGGACGCCGGACGCTGCGTTATCCCATAAGCTCACCTCGGTCCTTCGGACCAGGTGAGCTAAAAATAGAACAAGAGGCCCATGGGCCTTAACAGTCACCTGAGTTTGATACAGAATGAAACAAAGACATATAAACACTATATATTGGTCCATCAGGCCCTTGTAGTCAGTCAGTGAATTTTATAAATTTGACTTTATATCATTGAAGAGCATTGGAGAAGTGTAAATTGTTTACGGATATACGATGGATGACGACGAACAAAAAGTGACTATAATAGGTCACTTGAGACTTTGTCTCAGGTGACCTAGAATCTTCTTTAAATCTGTAATACATGTATATACATTGGCAGTACACATTATAAGATATTATAGAGATGTTTCGTGAATAAATCATATGTTTTTTTATTACCAATACACCTGTTACTCATATGTATATACTAACCTGTACAAATGCAACTGTCACCACGATAATTATTGCCTGAAAAAACATAACAAGGCATTAAAATCCTTGGTGTCAAGCTACGCAATAAAAATATAATACATTTAATATGCAGGTAGAACTAGAAATATATAATGGACGCTAGTATGTATTATCAGTATAAGTTGTTTGACTAACTAAAGTCTAAAGATTACTTTTATACTACTATTAATACATATTAATTTTACACAAGTAAAATTCATTTTACTTAATATACACTACTTTTAATATTTTTAAACAAATATTAATGGATATTACTTTTACATTACTAAAAACACATGATTTCAGTCAGCTTATGATAAACATACCACAAATATAATGCTAATTAATATATATTTATCATTTTTTAAATCTTCCCTCTCTATACTAAGTTTAGAAACTTGTCTATAAAAGGCAGTCAGTAACGCTAGAATCTATACTTCATTAGATGGATATTGTTTTTAGTTTTGATATATCATGGCAATAAGCGATAAAGTTTGTTCCATATAATAAATGCTTTGAAGTAAATCTCTGTCCTGGAACTCTTTCAGACTTACCACAGTAATGCTGATAGCATCGTCAAACTGCTTCATAAAAATGCTGATAAATGCTGATGCGAGGAGCAGAAGGATCAGAGGATCATTAAACTACAAATAAATTCATATGTGTAGCATAATATGCAATAACACCAAAATACAATACATTTCATTTTAGAGAGAATTTTTATGTATAATATTACTATCAATAGTGAATACCATAATATTCTTAATGCTTTCTTCTCTTCTACTTACTTTTTGGAAAAATGAACTGATATTGCTAAAATGCATAAAGTGATTTACATTTTAATATAGTTTACCTGGCCAAGATATTTTTTCCACAAGGGTTCTTCTTTTGTGATATCAAATTCATTGTAGCCATGCACTGCTCTACGGCGATTGGCTTCTTCCTGCTCGAGACCCATGCTGGAATCTGTCCTTAAGAGGCTTTCCGCCTCTGCCACAGAAAGCTGACAAGCTTCTTGGGAACATATTGTTGACATCATTCCAAAGCAGAGACTAACAGCTTCCTATACTGTTATATCTGATGTTCTTGTAAAATGATAATAGTATATATCTGTTATTGAGTGAGAATTTACAACGCCATCACATGACTGCAGTAGTGTATCATATCTGAAAGGAGGAAAAGATATACCAGATACACAATTATTAAACACTCAGAGTCTCAGTTATAAACAAAATTTTGCACAGAAATTTCTTTTTTCAGGAATTTGCTTACAATCTTAATCATTTTCTTGATCTTATATCTAAAACATTATTATTTTTATTGTCATATATTATACACTGAACACCCTGTGAATGCTCAATAATTAAACTATGAAATAGTTTTATCGATCAGTATACCAGTTTTTAAATCTAAAGTTGGGTTTTGACAATGAAAAGTTCAAAGTCAGTTTTGAAGTGTCAAGCAACAGATTGGCATGACAATAAAAAATTTATAGTCAATTTTGAAGTGTCAAGCAACAGATTGGCAAAAAAATAATTTGCACAGTAGCTGACCCTGACATTGCTTTCTAAATAATAATAATAATAACACATTTGAAAATTAAACGCTATGGAATGCATTCAAAATATCCACCAAGTGAAGATGAGCACAAGGAGTCACGATATCACATTCACTGCAACAAATGGCACAAAATCATGGGATTCGCATACGCGGAACCCCAGGCCCCTGGCACTGCATGCATGGACACAGAAAATCAACATCCAAATCTGAATCTTTAAATTCTGTTTAAACTGAAAGTTTTATTATGCTAGACTATTATTAAATCACTTACTAGCATACTTCTACTTTAAAGTATAGTTGTGTGCCTAAAGTCTTCGTAATTTTTATTTTTTCCCTATATATTCTATGTATTTTTAAATTTTTTCTTAGATTTTTCCTGATCTCATCTAGGCGCGGATTTTAATCAAATTTGACACACTTGTAGAAAATTATCTACACTTTCAGCTAATAATATTTACATAATTTTCCTTCATGCACTTTTTGAGAAAACCGTATTTCATTTCCACACAAAACTTTTTTGTTGCCATTTTGGTAAAAACAAAGTATGCCAAATTTGATTAAAATCCGCCAATAGACGAGATCAGGAAAAATCAAAGAAAAAATGTAAAAATACATAGAATATATAGGGAGAAATAAAAATTACGAAAACTTTTGGCTCGTTACTGTACGTCCTTTCTCTTTTTCAAAACTGTTTTTTTCTTGAGAAAAAAATACACAAGTAGAGCTTTGCTCTTCCCATGATGTGAATGGTTCATATACACATTTCTACGATGGCCGACAGGAGCCTGGCGAAAAGATATGAATCAAAGTACTGAAAGTACTAAATGGCTCGGTCTCGATGATAGAAGGAATATATTTCTAAGGTCAATACTACTGTAGTTTTATACAATAAGAAATAAATTTGGCTGGTGTTCCTTCCAGTTTGGACTTTTGAGGATTCCTGGGACACCAAGGTGTAAAATAAGAGACACATACTAAAATCTTGGAAGCCCATTCTAATATTTCCTATGATGTTATATGCCAAATGATTTTATAACACCTTTAGCATTTTCCTTGTTAATTTGATGTTAATGAAAATATCCATTCTTAATGACTATTGTCATCAAGTTCCTGGGACCACGGTATCAGTTAACAAGTATTGTTTTGCAGCAGAGAAAGACAAGAGGCATACTTTTCTATGCCAAAATGTCTTAAATATAGAATATTTCTGTCCTCTAGAAGACTTATCAATATATTTTCACCAAGTGATTTTTTAATAAATTGGTTAATTGGTCTACTTTTAACAAGTTTTGTAATTATTCTTTTGTAAAACAGTAAGTTGGTTAATATACATTGTATCCGAACTTCAATTCAAACCGAATAACTTGTTAGCTCACCACAGACCATGAAATTGTTTGTACACTTTCTTAACTTTAGGATTGTTTTACAAAATTACAAATGAATTTTTCTACAACATTTTTTATTTTCAAATCCCCATACCTCTGATGAGTATAATAAAACTGTCATTACAAGTGAATCAAATATTTTCAGTTTAAGATGAACAGGAAGAGATACATTCCTTTATTTCTTATAAATAGCTGCAAACACCGATTTAATTGTTTGTTCAGCAGTTTTTTCCCTTTCTTTAAAACCGCTACCATTAACATTATTTTCTGTACCTAGATATGTAAACAATTCTTATAAATTATCTAATTCTGTATTCCATAACATCAACTGGTGTTGTTGTACCGATTTACGTCTTGAGAATATCACAATTTTTATCTTTCTGATATTAAGTTCTAATTTCCATGTTATGCAACACATGTATTTGTTAAAATTCATGTAAAATTTGTTGTAGATGATCTAGGGCTGTGGATTGTCTAACATGTGGCGATCCGATCCGATCCACGATTCGAGGTTGACGATTCACAGATCGGACCACGAATCACCAGTTAGATACAAGCAAAAGATTCATTTGAAGTCGAAACTGTTTTTATTGATAAATCAATAATGCTCTTATATATTGATAAATGTTTGATTGATAATAAAACCATTTTAGCAGTTTTACATTCCTTATCATTAAGCAATAGAGTTACAGGTGAAGTGCAGCAGGATTTAGTCACTGCAACTGTAAAAAAAATCAAATCATTTGAATTTTGAAATGACGTCATCTCAAAAATACTACTGCACATCAATTACGGCATGAAATCATCATGGTAAGGCATAAATAACCATATGAAAATATTTTCACTGTTACTTTTATTTTGGTCAAATACAGAATAAACATTGAGACTAAGAAAAAAATGTTTAAATCTGTAAGAGCAGTTACAATTTAATTTGGTTCTAGGCCTATAGTTTTTTTTATTTTTAATCAAGTGATTTATGATTTGGACTCATAATTAGCCTACCTTTCATTTTTGACATGGGGTTCACATCTACATACTCAGTAGCCTAATGTAATATATTCGTATTTTTACATATTTCCGACCCGTAATGAAAACGAAATCAATTATCATCTTTTACATCTCTAGAATTCAATAATTATGTTTTATCATTATTATTTTATGAAGAATTCACAACACTGCATCGAAGCGTGGATACGAAAATAACATGTTGCTAGCTTTACTTCACGCAGCTCTTGTGTACTTCCGGTCTACTTCAAAGTGAAAACATCGATGATATTCAGATTTTAGTGTACATTCCTTCACATTTTTGAGCTATGACAGCATTAAAGAAGGTATTATTTTTTGCTTTTGAAAGATCGCGATCCACAAATATCAGGGTAACGAATATCCGTATCCTATTTTTTCTCAATAATTCGTGAATACTCGAGTACTCGGATACTTGTTACAGCCCTATAAAGACCATCAGATATTTCTGATATAATGACAGTGTTATTGGCAAATACATAATATGATAAAAAGTTTGGGATACATTCCAATATCATATACCGTAAAAACTGGTATAATTTGCGCAGGTACATTTTAGGGCTGAAAATGCTTCAAAAATCTACTATCAGTATATTTTGTGCATCAAAAAAATTCTGTAACAGAAGAGCTACATTTTCTTCTCTCCTGTTACAGAATTGGCACCCAACTATTTAAACATGGAAATATGACAAATTAACAGACTCAAAAACCCCCTAAAGGGCCCCAAATTGGTTGTATTATCACGTTCAGCATCCATACACATTAGGAAAATAAAATCATAAACATTTATGATGACTTAAGCTTAAACAATAGACAAAATAGAAACTTGCTCAAAAACTTTAACATGGAAATATGACAAATAAACAGACTAAAAAAAAAAACCCTAAAGGGCCCCAAATTGGTTGTATTATCACGTTCAGCATCCATACACATTAGGAAAATAAAATCATAAACATTTATGATGACTTAAGCTTAAACAATTGACGAAACAGAAACTTGCTCAAAAACTTTAACGTGAAATGGGACGCCAACGCTGACGCCGACGCCGACGCCGTGGTGACAACATTAGCTCCTCCTATTCTTTGAATAGGCGAGCTAAAAAAGGAGGGAGGAGTGTAGCGGGACTGGACTGGGTCGATTATCGATGACCAGGTAGTTCAGTCGGTAGAGCACTCAGCTCGGTCTTGCCGCTACATTTTCTCCTCTCCTGTTACATATGGTACCATACTGTGCATGTAGATATTCAAGGTAAATCAACAATGTTCGCTGATCTTGCAGAATTGCCTTACAGTGTTATAATGAATGCAGTAAATGTATGTCTCATTGGTGTGATTGATTTAAAGGCAGTTCATGTGGTGACCGAAAAAAAAAGGTAAAATCAATACTTTCAGAGTGATCAGGGAACATTGATAGTCAAGGCGGGGGAAAACATAAGACGATCTGTGTTATACAAATTAATGTTTAATTGATTTTCACTAAATTGTCTCAAAGGTGATGATTAGTGTGTTATGAACGATAAGCTTAATATGTTTTTGACAAAAAATATAAACAGCTAATGTCATATTGTGTTTTTAATTTAAATAATCTTTTATTTATTCATTTCATTTGAAGCATGTACATGTCATAGAATATAAACAAATATCAGGTATATGCTTAAATCATATTACTGTACAGTTAAATTCACAATAAGGAATTTGAAGATGATGATAGTAATTATTTTCGGATTGAAAATGATTACAATATATTAAGCTTCCACAGTTGAAAATTATTTCTTTTTGATCACACAATTCTTCTCCTAGACAGTTTCCAGTTGAAATGATACATGCATGCTGACATTCTGTAAAACATAAGGAAACAATAAATGTATTAACAGAGTAATTACTGAAAAGGCTAATATCATATAATTCAACATTTTAATCATAAATAGCAATACCAGCATAGAGGAAATATTATTGAAGTTTAATTCCCGCTGTTCTTCAGTCCTCCTGTTCTTACATATGTAAGAGTTTTGTCCTTCATAAATTGATTGTAATATAGCAATTGTTAAATAATGTGCACAAAGAAGTATAAATATACACACGTATGCATGGGCATAGTGGTAAATTAAGAAGTTATACAGAAAATGATGGTGCTGATCATGAAAAGTGTAAAGTCTATTTTGTTGAGTAAAAAGTTGAAAAACTAACATTGTTCACACCCTAAGATGTAATCCCACTAAAAACAGTGATCATGTGGGCTTTTGTGCGATTGCATTTGTAAGACTGTGCCTGGTGGTAGAGATTAGTTCCGCTCGAGTGATCACTCATTGCAAGTGAGAGTCGGGAATAAGTTTATGTAAGTTTTAAATTGCCAATCTCTGATGCTTGTTGGTAAAATATAACTCAGGATAATTGCTAAAAAATTAACTGTTTTCTCTACATTTGTTACAGATTGAAACAGCTTTTTAAGTGCCGTTTTACGGAAGAATTATGAAAAAGAAATCAGCATTTTTGTCGATCTAGTAGTCCAAAAAATATCACTTCAAGTTATATGAACGTTCCATATATGATTTATGTCATTCGGCCAAAAATTTACTTTGTATTACCTAGTTTAATGAATATGCTGTATGTATATGATCAGAACGTCAAGCTCCTGTGGTGAAAATAACTAAAATGTTTTAAAAGTATGGTTTAGTGGTAATCTCTGAACGTGCTTTAGTATATAGATATAATCTGATATTTATACATGTGCTAATTATAAAATTATCGATAATTATGGGTGTTGTAAATATTCATACCTTATTAACTGCCGTTAGTTTTAAGATTACACCACCTTGGACATTTACAAAATGTTCACGGTCTGTCCAGTGCTATTTTATCAGTAGACCAAGTTTGTCCAAAATTTTGTTAGAGTTGTCTTTCTTCCATTGTAGTTTTACGTCCATGTCATCCTGAACTCATCGGGTATTATCGGGAGAATCTATTCCCCGAGGAGTTCCGGATGAAGGCCCATAATGCAGCCGTGATAAATGCATCTCCATTTCGCCATGAAATGTATTTGCTCCGAGACAAATTTGATTCAAATTACAAAATTCATTATGGTATCAATTTTGATGTTCGAGGTGAAATATTTATTTCATTTTTTTCCATTGCGGGATAACTGTCAATAATAGGGAGTAAACGTCTGGGAGGGAACCAGCTTCGGAGCGAAGCATTTTTGGGACGAAACGTCTTCATTCATTGTAAACACCATTTTGGGAACGAAAAGTCTAAGATACTGTGTAAACAATTGAGGTGAAAATTTTCAAACAGAAGATCTTTTGGATAGTGTATATAGTAAGGATATGAAAGCCGTAATATACTACTCCTATTTCAACGTTACAGATACGCTTATTTCAGTAACTTTCATATTCAAAATTTGCTATTTAAAATTCCCGGTAAAATCAAAGTTGTTGAATACACTGCCGCTAGGAGCGATAGTATCTGCGAGCAATATCTAAGCCAATCATATTGAGGAAATTGACTGAAAGATAATTTTGCAACCACGATCACAATGGCGAGGTGACCCTCACCAAAAAACTGTCACGCTTTTTATCATGGTACAATTTTTCACATGTTTGTGTACCATGAATGGTACAAAAACATATGAAAGCATAGTACACAAAGATGTGAAAGCAGTATTTATGTGAGCAGTCACTTTTTTATCTTTCTGTACCAAAAGAACGACCGAAAACAGCCATGGCACAGAAACATGTAAAAGACGAGAGACTCAAAGGTTACTGAGTTTGACAAATGGCTTCCTGATAAAGCTGTCAACACTTAGATTGCATACGCCTTCATGGAAAACACCATAAAACAATTAGACAAATACGATAACTGTGGCAACCATGTTTCATTTATTTGTCTACATTATAAGAATGCCCACATCATACAGGTTCTATTTACCATTTCTAGGCCCCAAGTTACATCCGAAAAATAGCAGAATAGTTTTCGTTTCTGTTTTCCCTCAGAAGTGCTAAAACAACATTTTATGCTTGTTGTGACGCCCTAATCATATCTTGCTGTTCCGGGTCAGGTCAGGTCATGGTGTTTGATAACAACATTCCAATGCTCCTTTCACATCTTTGTGTATCACGGTTTCACATGTTTTTGTACAACTGATGGGAAAAAAGATATGAAAGCTCAGACCCTTTCATATGTTTTTGTACCACGCTTTCACATGTTTTTGTACCACTGATGGTACAGAAAAATGTGAAAGGTAAGTCGTTTCCCATCTTTATGTACCATGCTTTCACATCTTTTTGTACCATCAGTGGTACAAAAACATGTGAAAAGGAATTAGCTTTGACATATTTTCGACGGCTATTTTCGGCTATTGGTACATAAACATGTGAATGTAATCTGAATTTTCCAGAGATGTTTATAATTTTTCTGTAACGCACTTTCACAAGTTTTTTTTACCATATCATGGTACAAAAAGATGTGAAAAAATTGTACCATGATAAAAAGCGTTACAGTTTTTTCATATCTTTTTGCCAGGCTCTTATCGGCCATCGTACATTTCACCAATGGAAATTTTAAAAATCCCCTCGTCCAGTGTCCATAACCACCAACCAAATAGTCCCAACAGGCAACACCTGTCATTTATGCTAATAAACAGTCTCCATCCACGTCCTAACAGGGCAATGTGACTGTCAAAAAGTGAACTTAGCTAAATATTATAATATACTTATCTGAATATGAACTGTTATTACAGAAAATACTCACTAAAATTATATATGAAATGCCAAAATGATTAATCGCAGGTTACCCAGACACATTTAAATACTGTCTTAACTTTGATCATGACAGCTTTTGACTTTTGACAACACATTTCATTTAAAATGTCGATGTAATGCTTTTCACCGGAATGAAAAATACTTTCTAATCAAACCTTCACAAGAATCTGATGCACTAGAGAAAGGGAGCCTACTCTCTCAGTTTATATTTGTTTTTTTTTTTTATTTTAATATTTTCTCATAAACTGTACTGACAGAAGGCCTATATTTTTTCCTCCACAGTTTAGATATAAACAAAAATAAGGCACCTAGATAAAATTGACTGAACGCCTTGCTATTTAGCATTGATACTTCACAAAATAAAATATATATTAGGTGTCTGGTGAAAAGGGACCCCATATAATTGAGTTGATTAAATTCATATTAAATTTCGTACTATATCACCAAGAATCTGATGCATAGAAAGGGGCCTATTAAAATGACTGACGCCTTGCTATTTAGCATTGATACTTCACAAAATAAAATATATATTATAATAATTGAGTTGATTAAATTCCGTATTATCACTTAAAATTAGAATAAAAGACTAAATGAATTTTATAAAACGGAATGAACTGAATTTCACATTTGGCATGATTTTTTTTACATAAACCAAGCATTTAAAGAAATATCTACAACAGGTGAGTATTCCGGAAATGGAACAAAAACTTCCGTGTCCAAATTTGCAGTAACACACGAAGCACGTTGAACAGCTGTCCCGCCGGGAACTTGGAAAAACTTTTTTTGCTGTAAGTTGAAGGTGTAATCTATCTTTTGAAGCATATGTGATTTTATCTGACTTACAAAAAGTTTAATGGTATCTATATGTGGTTTCACGTTTGAAATATTTTCATGTATATGTGTCAAGTTGCATCATCCTGTGAGATTTTGTGTTGATGTGGTCTCGCGCTCGCGATCGGATGTCGCCGATTCATTGCTTACTAGGCCTAAGTTACACCATTTCAGATACAACCACTGTGTAACTAGCCGTCGTCAAACCAAGTTGTTATTGAACACTTAAAGGTTGTTTCTTGTGTTTTATATATAGAAATTAGATTGTAGTATCAGTAATGTGCACTGGATTGTGTATTCTAAAGTATAAGTTAAGAGCGAAAACCTCGAGAAAGGAGTGAGAAAATAAGCTTCAGGTAACTCAAGCATCCAGCTTGTTTTCTTCTTCTTCTTTGGTTTGTCACCAGCCGTCAATAGTGACGATTTTAGGTGAGTGATTGGCTCAGTGGCGTGGGGGGAAGGGGTTATATACAGTGCTTTTTTTTTTTTTTTTTTTTTTTCTGGTGCTGGAATAGATAAAAGTAGATAGGTTAAAATCATGATAAAAAATGAGGTGTTTATTTGTGAGTGGGGGCTTCAAGGGCTACGTTGTTTATGTTTGCCTTGAAGCCCTCCAGTGTAGTGTTTTGTACTGTTGCCACAGGGAGGAGATTCCAGTATGTGATGGTGTGTGGGAAAAAGGAGTACTTAAATGTATCCTTTGTGGCGGCGATGTGTCTGTATGCATAGGGATGTGTGTGTCTAGTGCGGGTGTCTACAGGTGTTAGGTATTGTTCTGGGTTGATGGCAACGAGATGGTGTGTGATTTTATATAGGAGGATGAGTCGTGATTGTAGACGGCGTGTTTGTAGTGTTGGCCATTGGAGTGTGTATAACATGTCTGAGACTGAAGAAGTGTTATGATACCTGTTTTGTACATATCTTGCTGCTCTGCGTTGAGTTTTTTCTATTTGTTGTATTTGGCCAGTATTGTGTGGGTCCCAGATAGAGGAGCAGTACTCAAGTTTGGGTCTAACAAGTGCTTTATATGCGTGTTCTTTAATGTGTGGTGAATTGATTGTGAGGTTTCGTTTTAGGAAACCTAGTGTTCTGTTTGCATTTGCGGTGATGTTGTTTATGTGTTTGTCCCATTGGAGGTTGTTTTGCAGTGTGAGGCCTAAGTATTTACTGTGTTTGACGTGTTCAAGTGAGTGGTTATGGAGAGTGTAGTTGTGGTGGATTTTGTTGCGTTTGGTGGTAGTGGAGATGACGTTGCACTTGTCGGGGTGAAATTGCATTAGCCAGTCGTGTTCCCATTGTCCTGCATTGTCAAGGTCGTGTTGTAGTTTCTGTGTGTCTTCTTGTTTGTGTATGGTCTTGTAAATGATACTATCGTCTGCGAAAAGTCTAAGGGTGCTGTGTTTTATGTATTCATGTAGGTCGTTGATATATATTAAGAAAAGTATGGGGCCCAGACAGGTTCCTTGAGGGACTCCGGATGTTACTGGTATTTTGTGTGAGTGTTTGCCCGCAAGTATTACTGTCTGGGTGCGATGTGAAAGAAAATCTGTTATCCATGCATGTGTGTTACCTGTGATGCCGTAGTATTTGAGTTTGTACTGAAGGCGTTTGTGTGGTACTTTGTCAAAGGCTTTTGCAAAGTCCATGATTATGATGTCTGTCTGCGTGTTGTTGTTGTGGTTTTGTGTGAGGTCGTGTATGAACGTGGCCAGTTGGGTTTCGCACGATCTGGAAGGTCTAAAGCCGTGTTGTTTGTCGTAAAGTATGTTGTTGTTTTCCAGATGTGACATGGTGGCGCTGGTGATTATATGTTCCATTAATTTGCATGTGATGCATGTGAGTGATATTGGTCTGTAGTTTGCGGGATTGTATTTGTCGCCTTTTTTGTAAATGGGATTGACATTTGCGTGTTTCCAGTCGTGGGGAAGTGTTCCTGTGGTGAGTGAGCATGTAAATATTTTTGTAAGGATTGGAGCTGTGATGTCTTTGAGTTCTTTCAATATTCTGCCATGGATGTTGTCGGGGCCAGTTGCTTTATGCGGGTTTATATTGTTCAGTAGTTTGTGTATGCCCTGTTGTGTTATGTGGATGTCTGGCATAATTGGGTGTGGTGAAGGTCCTTTGTCAGGTATGGTTGTATTCTGTTCTTGTGTGAAAGCAGACTGGAATTGTTGGTTTAAGATGTTGGCTTTGTCAGTTGTGTCCGTCAATAGATGTCCGTCTTTCCGTAGGGCTGTGATGTCAGAGTTCTCTTTCTTAGTTGTTTTTATGTACGAGAAAAGTTTTTTGGGATTGTGTTTTTTGTTAGGGTGTGAGGATCGAGGTTCGTCTATTGGTATGTCTGTTATCATTTTTTCTAGGTAGTTGAGGTATGCGTTTCTGGTTTGTTTTTGTAGTTCTGATTTTGTTGCTTTATATTTATGTTTGATTTCTGGTTTGGATTTATGCTGTTTGTGTAAGCGTTTGGATTTGTTTATGAGTTGGCGAATGGGGCGGGTTATCCAAGGGAGTTTGGATTTGTGTTTGATGTGCTTGGTGGGTATGTTTTTGTCTATGGATTTGTTTAGTGTTGTTTTGAAGGAGTGCCAGATCTCCTCTATGTTGTCGTTTGATCGTTCGTCCAGTTGTGTATTTAATTGTTCAAGGTCAGTCTTTATGTTGTCCCAGTTGGCTTTATTGTAGATGAGGATGTCTCTAGGTGGTCTTCTGATCTTTTTTAGTCGGACGTCAATTTCGGTGTAAACTATGTCGTGGTCTGATTTTCAGTTGTTTCTGGTTCAAACACCTAGTATCTGGCTGCTACGTTAAAAATTCTCCATCCTCTTTCGAAAATTGCCATCCAATTACAATGAGGGTCTAGCAGAATAAACCTTGTTTGTCTAAGATGAGGACAGTTTTATTAAGACATTGAAATAACAGTTAAGATGGAGGAGTATGACTGGACTGGGTCGATTGTTTGTCACCATGCATGTATCAATCCTCTAGATCTCATTGTATATGAAACTAGATGCAAATTTCCACAGTAATTTGAAAAATGTGTAAATTGATATCATTTATATATAAGGTGTATATATATATAATCATTATTATTAATTTTTCACTGATTGTCTTGTTTTAGAGTATCGCTCACACTTACTGAGGAGGAGTCAAAATGGACGCCTCGTTAACTGGTAAACAGGTGCGCCAGATATTCATCGATTACTTTAAAGAACAAGATCATCTTTATGTTCATTCCTCCTCTACCATCCCACTGGATGACCCCACACTGCTGTTTGCCAATGCAGGCATGAACCAGGTGAATATATATAAACAGTATGATTTAATTTGAACATTAAGTGACTCAATCAGGATATTCTTAAAAACTTCAACCCCTTTGAATTTGTGCAATTCTTTGAATGAATCAATATAATCTATAACCAAATCAAAAAATGACTACACCATAATTTAGTAGATTTATATCTATAACCAAATATTTACAGTTTGCACTGACCAATAACCATGCTTTATATAAATATTATCATTATCAGTGCATAATGTTAGCACAACACGCGCGATGATTGTATTGTTACGTGAATAGTCGATGGCGTAGCAATGTGGGATCATGACCCCACTTTTGGTGGGAACATATGAATGAGTCGATTCCAATCAGCTGTTCAATCGAATTCGTTGACGATGAAGAGAGAGAAAAAATATGTGTATTTAAATAAAAAAAAATATGCAACTGCCGCGGGAATTAATAATATCCATTTACTTGAAAAACTGTAAATATAAGGAATAGATCGATGTTTATTTTGTTGAGGTTAATTATGAGGGTATAATGATAATGGAGCCCGTGTAAATTTTATGTAACAAAATAAACATCTACTCCTTAAATAATGATTAAATGAATACCATATAGTTTTCAAGATTCACTGTAAAGAACTCCCACTAGTAAATAATAGGGAATCAATCTTGCGTATGAATGATGTTGGTAACTTTTATACATGTACACTTGCATGGCTACGCTTGGTGTTACAACTGATCATACACATTATCAAAATTAACAAACACTGAAATGTATCCAAATTGAAATCTATTCATGTACATTCAGAGTGTTTAACAATTTTATTCAGAAAATGTAAATGCTAACAAAATAATTAAAAAAACAAACAAACAAGGTGCATGATGCAAAACATTGTAAGACTTAAATGGTAGTAGTAGTAGTATGGATGGATTCTTTCTATCAGTTTGTTGTTTCAATATTTTTTTCTTTATTTTATATTTCAGTTTAAACCAATATTTTTGGGTACTGTTGACCCAAAACAGTGATATGGCCAAATATAAACGGGTGGTAAATTCTCAGAAGTGTATTCGTGCTGGAGGAAAGCACAATGACTTAGATGATGTCGGCAAGGATGTGTACCATCACACCTTCTTTGAGATGTTGGGGAATTGGTCATTTGATGACTACTTCAAGGTAAAGAGATATTTGGAATTAATTAATATCTACAATATAAGACATTTTTAGGTCATCTGACCAAAGGTCAGGATGACCTATTGTCATTGTGTTTTGTCCGTCATCGTGCGCCGTCCGACGTCCGCCGTGCGTCGACGTCGCGTGCGTCGTGCGTTAAAACTATTTATACAAAAGCCTACTCCTCCTAAACCTTGAGTGAATTACATCCATATTTGATATGAAACATCCTTGGGGGGAAGGACAATCATATTTTATATAAATGAGATAGGTCTTCCGACCCCTAGGGGCAGAGGGGCGAGGCCCCAAAAGGGCAAATTTTCTTAATTTAAGCTTTAAATATCCTACTCCTCCTTCATCCTTGAATGGATTTCATCCATATTTGGTGTGAAACATCATTGGGGAAGGACAATCATATTTTATATATAAATGAGTCTGGTTCTGACCCCTAGAGGCTGAGGGGTGGGCCCCAAAAGGGCAAATTTTTCTTAATTTTAGCATTAAATATCTTACTCCTCCTTTATCCTTGGATGGATTTCATCCATATTTGGTTTGAAACATCATTGGGGAAGGACAATCATATTTTATATAAAATTAGCCTGGTCCAACCCCTAGGGGATATGGGGAGGCTAAGTATGGGCCCCTAAATGGGGCAAATTTTCTTAATTTTAGCTTCAAAATCCTACTCCTCCTTCATCCTTGAATAGATTACAACTATATTTGGTGTAAAACATCATTGGGGAAGGACAATCTTATTTTATATAAATTAGCTTGGTCCGACCCCTAGGGGCTGAGGGGTGAGGTCCCAAAAGGGCAAATTTTCTTATTTTTAGCTGGCCCACTTCCTGTTTTCAGGTTTTGGTCTCCGATCTCAATCAAAATTGGTCTATAGGGGTTTTAATTGATGCCGAACAACATGCAAACATTTTCGTAAAGATTTTGATATTCCAAGATGGCCGCTGGCCCACTTCCTGTTTTAAGGTTTCAGTGTCCGATCTCAATGAAAATTGATCTATAGGGGTTTTAATTGATTCAGAAGGGGGAACTTTAGGTGAGGACAGTCATATTTTATAAGGACCGAGCTAAGACCCATTGGGATAGTACGGCGGAGGTCCAAAATGGGAGCTTTGCTGAAATTTGGCTTTAAAATCTGACTCCTTCTTATATTAATCCTTGAATGGGTTACAACCATATAAGGATGAAGGGCTACCAAGTTTGTTCAACAAATGACATTTACCTATTTCAAAAAACTTACATATTTAACTAAGGAGTTCCTTGTATTGTTGATATTAATCGTTAACCAATACTTTATACTGTGACTTTGTTGTTTTGTGCCATGAGTCAGATGACCGTTAAGGCCCATGGGCCTCTTGTTATTTCTATCTTTTTATGATATATAGGAACTGGATAAGGAGATAATAACCTTGTTGCTTCATGCTGATCAGTTAGAAGGAAAGTGAATGTCTTGTTCAAGATAACAATTATAAAACACAGTATGTAGTCATTATCCAAAAAGAGATTTTATATACACATAATAATCCTAGTTATTTGTGTGTAAAATGTTTACGAACAAGTGATAGAAATATATATATCAATGTTACATAAATTGGAACTTTTCATGAAAAGAATTTTCTGTAAACAAATTTTTTATCATGGTGTTTTAAAATTTCATGTCCTTTGAATTCCTTTTTATGGTGAATTGTAGGGAATTTCAGTACCAGTAAGGCCTAAATTAAATTATTGTTTGTTTGCCCTCCTACGACCGACCCATGAAAATCGGCCCGACTCAAAAAATTTTATTGAAATATTCTAGTGAAATTTTTTTCTATTGTCGTGTACTTTCCAGTGCCGTGTAAAAACCTTCGATGAAATGCGGTATAAATTTTTGTTTCGCCTTATTTTAAAATATTCAAATTCAAATTTACGTACATTTGTCTCAGCCAAATGAGCAAACGATCGTGATTTAACTTCAACGTGCCGACATGCACTGATGCAGTTGTTTGTAACATCGTACACACATGTGAAGGAAAATGGCGTCGGGTTGAAGCCATACTTTCACATTTTCACACCGGGTCATGTTTGGGAATTTGATCGGTATTGCTATTGATACGACGATA
The DNA here is from genome assembly GCF_041381155.1 of Argopecten irradians. Classification (NCBI taxonomy): domain Eukaryota; kingdom Metazoa; phylum Mollusca; class Bivalvia; order Pectinida; family Pectinidae; genus Argopecten; species Argopecten irradians. The sequence continues at coordinate 61,024,496 of NC_091135.1, forward strand.
GTTTGATAATATTTCAGATATTTATCCAAGTATTAACTGCATTAAAACATCGTAGCAAGTATTTTTGTTTCCAGAGTAAAATATGAAACTTTGCGGCTAATCATATTATACTGAATGCGTAAACCAGGCCTCAAAGTAGCACTTGGGAATGACTGGCCAAGTGGCGAGTGACCTCTAAATTTTACTCGCCGAATGTTGTCAAGAGAACTTTATAAGTTTCATATATTGATTTGATGTGTTAAGAGCTTTATTGAGACACCTTACACTATTGAGCAAGCAGATACACATGTACAAGTATTAAAAACATGAAAAATATAATTTTGTGTTGGTTTAAACTCTTTTTATTCAACAACTGCAATGTCCCACTAAACAGCCTTTGTACTTCAGATTCCTTTTTGTTTTAAACCATTTTTCAATCTGTTTACATTTCTATATACGGTAATATAAGTAAATTTATATATAAATGTATAGTAGTTATCAATATATCTCGAATTTATTCAGTTACTAACTCATATCGCACTGATTAGGGTTTCTCATATTTGATTTTAAATTGAATAAATTGGGCCTAATACCTCAGGCAGTTATGTAAACGCTTCCAATAGTCCGTTTTTCGTTGCATATGTCTACCAGCGGCTTGGAATTTAGTTCTGGCTTGGCGATTCTATACATGTATGCATTGACGAACTTTATGTGCATATCTTGCAATGTTTTTTGCAGCACAATGTTTGCGTTGTCTGAAAGTTGTGTCCGACTGTACTTTCGCTTGAACTTGAAGCGATAACATTTTCATGAATGTCTTACTGTCTTTCTGTGTCACACAAGGGTCTGTCTCTTTCGTAACAATCAGTAGTTGGACACAAAGTCTGTTTTGCCGGCCATTGATCAATTAATAATCTATTCACACATCTTTCAAAACATCATACCTTTGTCATGTCTTAATCACAACATTTGTTCAGCCATTTCAAAGCGTTTGCTTCCTGTCGATGTATTGGCTTCAGTCCATTTTTTTTCACATGAATCCAGAGTCAAATCTTCCATTGTTCTCTGTTTATTTTTGACTTTTTAAAGCCAAAACAAGACGGGGGATATTGCCCCGGCCTTTTTGCCGCCATATTGTTACTGATACACGAGGTAGGGTCATCAAGACGCTTTACAGCAGACAGTGATTATGCTTTTAAGCGCTTTTCTGACACAGATTAGATATGTGTTACTACTAAAAAAACCGAACACAAAATAAATCCGGAAATATTAAGGAATTTTTTTACTCGCCGTTTGGCGATATATCGTTAATTTTAACTCGCCTTTGGGAAAATTTACTCGCATATGCGAGTAAATTTCTCTCAACTTTGAGGCCTGTAAACAAAACATGGCGGCGGAAAAGTAAAGCATGGTTTCTCCAACTGGGCCCGGCACCATAAAACTTTCTCAGACAGATTGTTTACTCAAGCCTATGTAAAATCATATACTTGAGTAAAACTCTACAGGTACGTTACGTTCACAAATAAACATATTTGAAACTGTAAATGCCTTAAGTAGATGTTTTAGGTAATTATTGTAGTGAGTTAGAATCCACGACTGCAGAAACGATCTGCATCAATGACGAATATCTTTGCCGATTCATGTAAAAAATGACAAGCCGTACGAACACTAAAACGTGTTGACCATGCCAATATGAAGTGTTCATGGAAACATATATCGGCGTATTTTGTTGAAAATAACCTCCAAGTAAATATGAGCACTATCCACAATTCGTAGTTATTGATAATTAAATTAAATCACAAGTGAATTAACTTGAATTAAATGACAAAAAATAACAAGCACACAAACAGTTATTTACTATGTGACTTTTCTATGCTGATAAAACAAACAAAAAGAATTTCTGATACAAAGTCATTTTGGGTGATATTTTTTTTGATTACTCCATCATCCAGTAAACTGGAAAAATAGGTGGGGGGTCTTATTTGCGTCAAATACGCTAAAAGTTTGAATCATTCCATGGATCTTCAAAGGTTTTGGTAGTCGGATTGTTAACATGGTCGAATGTCAGAATATTTGGGGTCAAGGGTCAAAGATAGAAGTCCACCCGTTCAGACCGTATGGTGATTTTTTTTGAAATTCGGGTTTGATGTACGATGTGTCCAGTGATAAATCTATAGTTTTTGACAAAGATTGGACAATTTGTGGTTATAGTGAGTCAAAACTATATAAGTTTGAGTTTTGCAAAATAAAAATAAAATAATTTTCCTACCCTACCGACCGATTCTGAAAATTCCAGGTCGGAAAAGGGCAAACCAACATTATTTTAAGTCTGGCCTAATTTCAATACAATTTGTATAGCCCATTCTTGCAAAGTTATTATGAAGTAATCATGTATGTTCTGCAATTTACAGCATATTAGATCATTATATATTTTATAGGCATTTAATATGTCAGTCTTGGGGAAAAAAAAACAACAAAGAAATAAGATACTTTTTATCATGATAATTCCAGCTTTAGTTTAAAAATTATTTTGTTTTGACCATTCCAGAAAGAATGTTGTGCGATGGCGTGGGAACTGTTGGTGGACAGAATCAAAATGCCGAAGGATAGGCTGTATGTGTAACATACTTTGGTGGTAATGAGAAGATGGGGACTGGCTCCAGACAATGATACACGTGACATATGGATAAATTTAGGGTAGGCCTCATTACATGGAAATCTGAGAGGTTGTTAATCTAGAAAATGATACTCCACAGAGCCTTTTCTCACTACTTTGGGAATGGGGCCCGTGGCTTTGAATTTGGGAAAATGGAGTGCCAAACCCAAGATTTGGGAAAATTATGAAATACAGTCGAAATTGTTTTAAGAGACCTTCCAAAGGAGATTGAAAAATAGGTCACATATGACAGTTGGTCTCTTAATTGAATCACCCCTTTCGAAACAATTAAATACATGTATCAATGTATAATGTGGGACATGTCTTGACAGTTTTGTTGTACTAAAAACAGTCACAAATAATAGGAAATTATTAAATATATAATATATCACATAATTTAATACACCTTTTAATTATGTATTTAATTTTAGGCACTTTTAATTTTTCAATTATCTATTTATTTTTTATTTATCTTTCTGTTTTTATTCATGAATAAGATTAAAAATTTCTAAAACAAATATTTGTTTAGGCCTACCACTTATATATCATAATTAGCTACAAAATTACAATGTATTTAAAAGCAGAAAAAAAAATAACAATAGTTTTTAATGTTTTTTTATATTTTCTTTCATCATTTTATTCATTTATTTTATAGATAAAAAAAATGGAAAAAAATAGTGTGAAAAAAAAAATAATTTAAAAAAAAAAAATCCGGAAATCAGCTATTTCTGACTCCTCTGTTACTATCTCCCAAAATGGCTGCCATCATGCTTAGCTACACTGATACATTTTCAGTACCATATTCTACATTCATGTCGTTCTTATAGTGAGTAAAATCATTGTTCATCATTATTTTAGTTGGTTTTGGAAGTGATTATACTTGATTTTTATCACAAACATCGTGAAAAAATAGCACATTTTTCCTTGCAATATCCAGCTCAGACATGCAGACCGGCTTCGGCCATCTGAGTAACCGAAGCCGAGAGACTTCATGCATGAATAAAGTGCTAATTTATGTCAGAAGTGAACACCTCGTGTATAATAACCAAAGCCATATGGATTAGCTCTTTTGTCTTGCCTTAATGGGGCTGGGTTGGAAGCCATACAGGATAGTTAACTGGCTTGGCTTTAAATATATGAATAGAAGACAAATGCATGTGTGATTTGGGTCGTTAAATACAGAACATCGAGTGTCGTTGGATCGCCTAAAAGTATGGTCGCTTGTCGCATAAAGACAGAAGGTCGTTTAATACAGATAGATTATATAGTAATTTTCGCTGGGAGGAATAATTTAGGTCGTTTAAGACAGAAGGTCGCTGAATTCAGAAGGTCGCTAAGGCAATTTTGACTGTATGAAATAAAGCATAACAATTAAGATTTTTAGGTCATCTGACCTATTGTCGTCGTGTTTCGTCCGTCGTCGTTCGCCCTCCGTCGTGCGTAAGACTATTTATACAAAAGCCTACTCCTCCTTAACCCTTGGGCGAATTACATCCATATTTGGTGTGAAACATCATTGGGGAAGGGCAATCATATTTTATATAAATGAGCTTGGTCCGACCCCTAGGGGCTGAGGGGTGGGGCCCCAAAAGGGCAAATTTTTCTTATTTTAGCTTTAAAATCCTACTCCTCCTTCATCCTTGGATGGGTTTCTTCCATATTTTGGTGTGAAACATCATTAAGGAAGGACAGTCATATTTTATATAAATGAGCTTGGTCCAACCCCTAGGGGCTGCGGGGCGGGGCCGTAAAAGGGCAAATTTTCTTAATTTAAGCTTTTAAAATCCTACTCCTCACTCATCCTTGGATGGATTTTATCCATATTTGGTGTGAAACGTTGTTGGGAAAGGGCAATCATATTTTATATAAATGAGCCTGGTCCGTCCCCTAGGGGCAGAGGGGCGGGGCCCAAAAGGGGAAATTTTTCTTAATAAAAGCTTTAAAATCCTACTCCTCCTTCATCCTTGGGTTGATTTCATCCATATTTGGTGTGAAACATCATTTGGGAAAGATAATCATATTTTATATAAATGAGCCTGGTCAGACCCTAAGGGCTGAGGGGTGGGGCCAAAAAGGGCAAATTTTCTTATCTTAAGCTTTAAAATCATACTCCTCCTTCATCCTTGGATGGATTTCATCCATATTTGGTGTGAAACATCATTAGGGAAGGACAGTCATATTTTTTATAAATGAGTCTGGTCCGACCGCTAGGGGCTGAGGGGTGGGGCCCCAAAAGGGCAAATTTTCTAAATTTTATCTTTAAAATCCTACTCCTCCTTCATTCTTGGATGAATTTCATTCATATTTAGTGTGTGAAACATCATTGGGGAAGGACAATTATTTTTTATATAAATGAGATAGGTCCGACCCCTAGGGGTTGGGGGGTTTGGGGCGACAAAAGGGCAAATTTTCTTCATTTAATCTTTAAAATCCTACTCCTCCTTCATCCTTGGATGGGTTCATCCATATTTTGTATGAAACATCATTTGGGAAAGACATTCAATTATTTTTATAATAATTGAGCTTGATCCGACCCCTAGGGGTTAAGGGGTAGGGCCCCAAAAGGAAACATTTTCTTAATTTTAGCTTTAAAATCCTACTCCTCCTTCATCCTTGGATGGGGTTTCTTCCATATTTGGTGTGAAACATCATTGGGGAGGTAGGACAATCATATTTTATATAAATGAGTCTGGTCAGACCCTTAGGGGCTGAGGGGGTTGGGCCCCAAATGGGGGAAATTTTCTTAAATTTAGCTTTTTTTTAAAATCATACTGCTCCTTCATCCTTGGATGAATTTCATCCATATTTGGTGTGAAACATCATTGGGAAAGGTCAATCATATTTTATAGAAATGAGTCTGGTCCGACCCCTAGGGGCTGTGAGGTGTGGGGCCCCAAAGGGCTAATTTTCTTAATTTTAGCTGGCCCACATCCTGTTTCAGGTTCGGTCTCTGATCTCGATGAAAATTTGGTCTATAGGGGGTTTTAATTGATGCCGAACAACATGCAAACATTTTCGTAAAGGTTTTGGTATTCCAAGATGGCCGCTAGCCCACTTCCTGTTTTTAGGTTTCAGTCTCCGATCTCAATGGAAATTGGTCTATAGGGGTTTTGATTGATTCTGAAGGGGGAACTTTAGGTGAGGACAATCATATTTTATAAAGGACCGAGCTAAGACCCATGGGGATAGTACGGTGGAGGTCCAAAATGGGAGCTTTGCTGAAATTTGGCTTTAAAATCTGACTCCTCCTTATATTAATCCTTGAATGGGTTACAACCATATATGGATGAAGGGCTACCAAATTTGTTCAACAAATGACATTTACCTATTTCAGAAACTTACATATTCAATTAACCAATACTTTATACTGTGACTTTGTTTTGCCATGAGTCAGATGACTGTTAAGGCCCATGGGCCTCTTGTTCAATATTGTTAATATCTAATTGGTTTTTCTTCAGATTCTGTGAAATTTTACTAGTGAAATAAAGGAATTTTATGTTAAAAGAATATTGACACCACTATAATATATATAAAACTCACTTTATAGTTATATTTCTAAGACCAAAGTCACAAGTTGACTTAAAAAATCAGATTCAAGCTTGACTTCATCGAAAAATTTCACTTATTAGAGTGATGTTTACATCATCTTAGACAGTCGTCTATTACACGTTTTAAGAAGTGAAGACATGTACAAATCTTTGTACAATTTACAATAGAAAACTGGAGATCTTCATGTGTCTTTTAACTGTCGTACCGAGCATCACTGGAGTGGAAAAAATGGTTGTTTTTGTAGAGTTCCTGAAGATCGAGTGCTGCCATTTGGTATGGAGGATAACTTTTGGGAGATGGGGGAGACAGGGCCATGTGGACCATGTACAGAGATCAATTTTGACAGAATTGGTGGTCGTGATGCTAAACACCTAGTTAACATGGACGATCCTGATGTACTTGAAGTCTGGAATCTTGTCTTTACACAGTTTAACAGGTAGGATTTTTTGCAATATATTTGTTTAATTTGGTAGTGACATCTGTTATTGGTAGTTATTATTCAAATCCTTGATGTCTTACAGAAGCATTTACAATACTTTTCCATCCAAAAACTTCTAAGGATTAACACCATTCCTTGTATGCACTTGTCATTTATTAGAGTGATTATGTTGTACTTTGATCCTGCTATACATATGGAGAATTGGTATTACTATTGCCAGCCACATTGAATTAAAATAGAAACAATCTTAGTTAGTAGCATCTAGATTTACAGAAACAGAAAACCACAACTTAGCAAGGAACTGTCATCACCTATATAATATACTACACTGAGTATGGTATAACTTGTCAAAACCGGCCCTTTTCTTATCTGGATTCCTGAGTATTGTGGTGTAATTTTATGGCATTTTCGTTCTTGATTTAAAGAAATTAAAACCTGTATAATCTGGAAACCTGGCTATTCTTGTCACATATGTTGGTCCCTGTGACATTCGATTTAGACAAGTTACAGTGTTGTACATATATTGTATGGTATCTGGAAATCACAGTTCTCATGACGTTTTGTGATACTTATAGATTTAGGCATCACTTTCTGAGGTTGTGAAAAAGTTATTTTAGTTTTCCCTAGATCCATTTTGTTATCAAATATTTTCACTGAAAAATCATAGTGAATGCTCAATAATTAAACTATGAAATAGTTTTATCGATCGACTTATACCAGTTTTTAAATCTAAAGTTGGGTTTTGACAATGAAAAGTTCAAAGTCAGTTTTGAAGTGTCAAGCAACAGATTGGCATGACAATAAAAAATTTATAGTCAATTTGAAGTGTCAAGCAACAGATTGGCAAAAAAATAATTTGCACAGTAGCTGACCCTGACATTGCTTTCTAAATAATAATAATAATAACACATTTGAAATTAAACGCTATGGAATGCATTCAAAATATCCACCAAGTGAAGATGAGCACAAGGAGTCACGATATCACATTCACTGCAACAAATGGCATCCAAAATCATGGGATTCGCATACGCGGAACCCCAGGCCCCTGGCACTGCATGCATGGACACAGAAAATCAACATCCAAATCTGAATCTTTAAATTCTGTTTAAACTGAAAGTTTTATTATGCTAGACTATTATTAAATCACTTACTAGCATACTTCTACTTTAAAGTATAGTTGTGTGCCTAAAGTCTTCGTAATTTTTATTTTTTTCCCTATATATTCTATGTATTTTTACATTTTTACTTAGATTTTTCCTGATCTCATTTAGGCGCGGATTTTAATCAAATTTGGCATACTAGTAGAAAATTATCTACACTTTCAGCTAATAATATTTACATAATTTTTCCTTCATGCTCTTTTGAGAAAACCGTATTTCATTTCCACACAAAACTTTTTTGTTGCCATTTTGGTAAAAAACAAAGTATGCCAAATTTGATTAAAATCCGCCAATAGACGAGATCAGGAAAAATCAAAGAAAAAATGTTAAAAATACATAGAATATTATAGGGAGAAATAAAAATTACGAAAACTTTTGGCTCGTTACTGTACGTCCTTTCTCTTTTCAAAACTGTTTTTTTCTTGAGAAAAAAATACACAAGTAGAGCTTTGCTCTTCCCATGTTGTGGAATGGTTCATACACACATTTCTACGATGGCCGACAGGAGCCTGGCGAAAAGATATGAATCAAAGTACTGAAAAGTACTAAATGGCTCGGTCTCGATGATAGAAGGAATATATTTCTAAGGTCAATACTACTGTAGTTTTATACAATAAGAAATAAATTTGGCTGGTGTTCCTTCCAAGTTTGGACTTTGAGGATTCCTGGGACACCATAGGGTGTAAAATAAGAGACACATACTAAAATCTTGGAAGCCATTCTAATATTTCCTATGATGTTATATGCCAAATGATTTTATAACACCTTTAGCATTTTCCTTGTTAATTTGATGTTAATGAAAATATCCATTCTTAATGACTATTGTCATCAAGTTCTGGGACCACGGTATCAGTTAACAAGTATTGTTTTGCAGCAGAGAAAGACAAGAGGCATACTTTTCTATGCCAAATGTCTTAAATATAGAATATTTCTGTCCTCTAGAAGACTTATCAATATATTTTCACCAAGTGATTTTTTAATAAATTGGTTAATTGGTCTACTTTTAACAAGTTTTGTAATTATTCTTTTGTAAAACAGTAAGTTGGTTAATATACATTGTATCCGAACTTCAATTCAAACCGAATAACTTGTTAGCTCACCACAGACCATGAAATTGTTTGTACACTTTCTTAACTTTAGGATTGTTTTACAAAATTACAAATGAATTTTTCTACAACATTTTTTATTTTCAAATCCCCATACCTCTGATGAGTATAATAAAACTGTCATTACAAGTGAATCAAATATTTTCAGTTTAAGATGAACAGGAAGAGATACATTCCTTTATTTCTTATAAATAGCTGCAAACACCGATTTAATTGTTTGTTCAGCAGTTTTTTCCCTTTCTTTAAAACCGCTACCATTAACATTATTTTCTGTACCTAGATATGTAAACAATTCTTATAAATCTAATTCTGTATTCCATAACATCAACTGGTGTTGTTGTACCGATTTACGTCTTGAGAATATCACAATTTTTATCTTTCTGATATTAAGTTCTAATTTCCATGTTATGCAACACATGTATTGTTAAAATTCATGTAAAATTTGTTGTAGACCATCTAGGGCTGTGGATTGTCTAACATGTGGCGATCCGATCCGATCCACGATTCGAGGTTGACGATTCACAGATCGGACCACGAATCACCAGTTAGATACAAGCAAAAGATTCATTTGAAGTCGAAACTGTTTTTATTGATAAATCAATAATGCTCTTATATATTGATAAATGTTTGATTGATAATAAAACCATTTTAGCAGTTTTACATTCCTTATCATTAAGCAATAGAGTTACAGGTGAAGTGCAGCAGGATTTAGTCACTGCAACTGTAAAAAAAATCAAATCATTTGAATTTTGAAATGACGTCATCTCAAAAATACTACTGCACATCAATTACGGCATGAAATCATCATGGTAAGGCATAAATAACCATATGAAAATATTTTCACTGTTACTTTTATTTTGGTCAAATACAGAATAAACATTGAGACTAAGAAAAAAATGTTTAAATCTGTAAGAGCAGTTACAATTTAATTTGGTTCTAGGCCTATAGTTTTTTTTATTTTTAATCAAGTGATTTATGATTTTGACTCATAATTAGCCTACCTTTCGTTTTTGACATGGGGTTCACATCTACATACTCAGTAGCCTAATGTAATATATTCGTATTTTTACATATTTCCGACCCGTAATGAAAACGAAATCAATTATCATCTTTTACATCTCTAGAATTCAATAATTATGTTTTATCATTATTATTTTATGAAGAATTCACAACACTGCATCGAAGCGTGGATACGAAAATAACATGTTGCTAGCTTTACTTCACGCAGCTCTTGTGTACTTCCGGTCTACTTCAAAGTGAAAACATCGATGATATTCAGATTTTAGTGTACATTCCTTCACATTTTTGAGCTATGACAGCATTAAAGAAGGTATTATTTTTTGCTTTTGAAAGATCGCGATCCACAAATATCAGGGTAACGAATATCCGTATCCTATTTTTCTCAATAATTCGTGAATACTCGAGTACTCGGATACTTGTTACAGCCCTATAAAGACCATCAGATATTTCTGATATAATGACAGTGTTATTGGCAAATACATAATATGATAAAAAGTTTGGGATACATTCCAATATCATATACCGTAAAAACTGGTATAATTTGCGCAGGTACATTTTAGGGCTGAAAATGCTTCAAAAATCTACTATCAGTATATTTTGTGCATCAAAAAAATTCTGTAACAGAAGAGCTACATTTTCTTCTCTCCTGTTACAGAATTGGCACCCAACTATTTAAACATGGAAATATGACAAATTAACAGACTCAAAAACCCCCTAAAGGGCCCCAAATTGGTTGTATTATCACATTCAGCATCCATACCCATTAGGAAAATAAAATCATAAACATTTATGATGACTTATGCTTAAACAATAGACAAAATAGAAACTTGCTCAAAAACTTTAACATGGAAATATGACAAATAAAAAGACTAAAAAAAACCCTAAAGGGCCCCAAATTGGTTGTATTATCACGTTCAGCATCCATACACATTAGGAAAATAAAATCATAAACATATATGATGATCGACTTAAGCTTAAACAATTGACGAAACAGAAACTTGCTCAAAAACTTTAACGTGAAATGGGACGCCAACGCTGACGCCGACGCCGACGCCGTGGTGACAACATTAGCTCCTCCTATTCTTTGAATAGGCGAGCTAAAAAAGGAGGGAGGAGTGTAGCGGGACTGGACTGGGTCGATTATCGATGACCAGGTAGTTCAGTCGGTAGAGCACTCAGCTCGGTCTTGCCGCTACATTTTCTCCTCTCCTGTTACATATGGTACCATACTGTGCATGTAGATATTCAAGGTAAATCAACAATGTTCGCTGATCTTGCAGAATTGCCTTACAGTGTTATAATGAATGCAGTAAATGTATGTCTCATTGGTGTGATTGATTTAAAGGCAGTTCATGTGGTGACCGAAAAAAAAGGTAAAATCAATACTTTCAGAGTGATCAGGGAACATTGATAGTCAAGGCGGGGAAAACATAAGACGATCTGTGTTATACAAATTAATGTTTAATTGATTTTCACTAAATTGTCTCAAAGGTGATGATTAGTGTGTTATGAACGATAAGCTTAATATGTTTTTGACAAAAAATATAAACAGCTAATGTCATATTGTGTTTTTAATTTAAATAATCTTTTATTTATTCATTTCATTTGAAGCATGTACATGTCATAGAATATAAACAAATATCAGGTATATGCTTAAATCATATTACTGTACAGTTAAATTCACAATAAGGAATTTGAAGATGATGATAGTAATTATTTTCGGATTGAAAATGATTACAATATATTAAGCTTCCACAGTTGAAAATTATTTCTTTTTGATCACACAATTCTTCTCCTAGACAGTTTCCAGTTGAAATGATACATGCATGCTGACATTCTGTAAAACATAAGGAAACAATAAATGTATTAACAGAGTAATTACTGAAAAGGCTAATATCATATAATTCAACATTTTAATCATAAATAGCAATACCAGCATAGAGGAAATATTATTGAAGTTTAATTCCCGCTGTTCTTCAGTCCTCCTGTTCTTACATATGTAAGAGTTTTGTCCTTCATAAATTGATTGTAATATAGCAATTGTTAAATAATGTGCACAAAGAAGTATAAATATACACACGTATGCATGGGCATAGTGGTAAATTAAGAAGTTATACAGAAAATGATGGTGCTGATCATGAAAAGTGTAAAGTCTATTTTGTTGAGTAAAAAGTTGAAAAACTAACATTGTTCACACCCTAAGATGTAATCCCACTAAAAACAGTGATCATGTGGGCTTTTGTGCGATTGCATTTGTAAGACTGTGCCTGGTGGTAGAGATTAGTTCCGCTCGAGTGATCACTCATTGCAAGTGAGAGTCGGGAATAAGTTTATGTAAGTTTTAAATTGCCAATCTCTGATGCTTGTTGGTAAAATATAACTCAGGATAATTGCTAAAAAATTAACTGTTTTCTCTACATTTGTTACAGATTGAAACAGCTTTTTAAGTGCCGTTTTACGGAAGAATTATGAAAAAGAAATCAGCATTTTTGTCGATCTAGTAGTCCAAAAAATATCACTTCAAGTTATATGAACGTTCCATATATGATTTATGTCATTCGGCCAAAAATTTACTTTGTATTACCTAGTTTAATGAATATGCTGTATGTATATGATCAGAACGTCAAGCTCCTGTGGTGAAAATAACTAAAATGTTTTAAAAGTATGGTTTAGTGGTAATCTCTGAACGTGCTTTAGTATATAGATATAATCTGATATTTATACATGTGCTAATTATAAAATTATCGATAATTATGGGTGTTGTAAATATTCATACCTTATTAACTGCCGTTAGTTTTAAGATTACACCACCTTGGACATTTACAAAATGTTCACGGTCTGTCCAGTGCTATTTTATCAGTAGACCAAGTTTGTCCAAAATTTTGTTAGAGTTGTCTTTCTTCCATTGTAGTTTTACGTCCATGTCATCCTGAACTCATCGGGTATTATCGGGAGAATCTATTCCCCGAGGAGTTCCGGATGAAGGCCCATAATGCAGCCGTGATAAATGCATCTCCATTTCGCCATGAAATGTATTTGCTCCGAGACAAATTTGATTCAAATTACAAAATTCATTATGGTATCAATTTTGATGTTCGAGGTGAAATATTTATTTCATTTTTTTCCATTGCGGGATAACTGTCAATAATAGGGAGTAAACGTCTGGGAGGGAACCAGCTTCGGAGCGAAGCATTTTTGGGACGAAACGTCTTCATTCATTGTAAACACCATTTTGGGAACGAAAAGTCTAAGATACTGTGTAAACAATTGAGGTGAAAATTTTCAAACAGAAGATCTTTTGGATAGTGTATATAGTAAGGATATGAAAGCCGTAATATACTACTCCTATTTCAACGTTACAGATACGCTTATTTCAGTAACTTTCATATTCAAAATTTGCTATTTAAAATTCCCGGTAAAATCAAAGTTGTTGAATACACTGCCGCTAGGAGCGATAGTATCTGCGAGCAATATCTAAGCCAATCATATTGAGGAAATTGACTGAAAGATAATTTTGCAACCACGATCACAATGGCGAGGTGACCCTCACCAAAAAACTGTCACGCTTTTTATCATGGTACAATTTTTCACATGTTTGTGTACCATGAATGGTACAAAAACATATGAAAGCATAGTACACAAAGATGTGAAAGCAGTATTTATGTGAGCAGTCACTTTTTTATCTTTCTGTACCAAAAGAACGACCGAAAACAGCCATGGCACAGAAACATGTAAAAGACGAGAGACTCAAAGGTTACTGAGTTTGACAAATGGCTTCCTGATAAAGCTGTCAACACTTAGATTGCATACGCCTTCATGGAAAACACCATAAAACAATTAGACAAATACGATAACTGTGGCAACCATGTTTCATTTATTTGTCTACATTATAAGAATGCCCACATCATACAGGTTCTATTTACCATTTCTAGGCCCCAAGTTACATCCGAAAAATAGCAGAATAGTTTCGTTTCTGTTTTCCCTCAGAAGTGCTAAACAACATTTTATGCTTGTTGTGACGCCCTAATCATATCTTGCTGTTCCGGGTCAGGTCAGGTCATGGTGTTTGATAACAACATTCCAATGCTCCTTTCACATCTTTGTGTATCACGGTTTCACATGTTTTTGTACAACTGATGGGAAAAAAGATATGAAAGCTCAGACCCTTTCATATGTTTTTGTACCACGCTTTCACATGTTTTTGTACCACTGATGGTACAGAAAAATGTGAAAGGTAAGTCGTTTCCCATCTTTATGTACCATGCTTTCACATCTTTTTGTACCATCAGTGGTACAAAAACATGTGAAAAGGAATTAGCTTTGACATATTTTCGACGGCTATTTTCGGCTATTGGTACATAAACATGTGAATGTAATCTGAATTTTCCAGAGATGTTTATAATTTTTCTGTAACGCACTTTCACAAGTTTTTTTTACCATATCATGGTACAAAAAGATGTGAAAAAATTGTACCATGATAAAAAGCGTTACAGTTTTTTCATATCTTTTTGCCAGGCTCTTATCGGCCATCGTACATTTCACCAATGGAAATTTTAAAAATCCCCTCGTCCAGTGTCCATAACCACCAACCAAATAGTCCCAACAGGCAACACCTGTCATTTATGCTAATAAACAGTCTCCATCCACGTCCTAACAGGGCAATGTGACTGTCAAAAAGTGAACTTAGCTAAATATTATAATATACTTATCTGAATATGAACTGTTATTACAGAAAATACTCACTAAAATTATATATGAAATGCCAAAATGATTAATCGCAGGTTACCCAGACACATTTAAATACTGTCTTAACTTTGATCATGACAGCTTTTGACTTTTGACAACACATTTCATTTAAAATGTCGATGTAATGCTTTTCACCGGAATGAAAAATACTTTCTAATCAAACCTTCACAAGAATCTGATGCACTAGAGAAAGGGAGCCTACTCTCTCAGTTATATTTGTTTTTTTTTTTATTTTAATATTTTCTCATAAACTGTACTGACAGAAGGCCTATATTTTTTCCTCCACAGTTTAGATATAAACAAAAATAAGGCACCTAGATAAAATTGACTGAACGCCTTGCTATTTAGCATTGATACTTCACAAAATAAAATATATATTAGGTGTCTGGTGAAAAGGGACCCCATAATAATTGAGTTGATTAAATTCCGTATTATCACTTAAAATTAGAATAAAAGACTAAATGAATTTTATAAAACGGAATGAACTGAATTTCACATTTGGCATGATTTTTTTTACATAAACCAAGCATTTAAAGAAATATCTACAACAGGTGAGTATTCCGGAAATGGAACAAAAACTTCCGTGTCCAAATTTGCAGTAACACACGAAGCACGTTGAACAGCTGTCCCGCCGGGAACTTGGAAAAACTTTTTTTGCTGTAAGTTGAAGGTGTAATCTATCTTTTGAAGCATATGTGATTTTATCTGACTTACAAAAAGTTTAATGGTATCTATATGTGGTTTCACGTTTGAAATATTTTCATGTATATGTGTCAAGTTGCATCATCCTGTGAGATTTTGTGTTGATGTGGTCTCGCGCTCGCGATCGGATGTCGCCGATTCATTGCTTACTAGGCCTAAGTTACACCATTTCAGATACAACCACTGTGTAACTAGCCGTCGTCAAACCAAGTTGTTATTGAACACTTAAAGGTTGTTTCTTGTGTTTTATATATAGAAATTAGATTGTAGTATCAGTAATGTGCACTGGATTGTGTATTCTAAAGTATAAGTTAAGAGCGAAAACCTCGAGAAAGGAGTGAGAAAATAAGCTTCAGGTAACTCAAGCATCCAGCTTGTTTTCTTCTTCTTCTTTGGTTTGTCACCAGCCGTCAATAGTGACGATTTTAGGTGAGTGATTGGCTCAGTGGCGTGGGGGAAGGGGTTATATACAGTGCTTTTTTTTTTTTTTTTTTTTTTCTGGTGCTGGAATAGATAAAAGTAGATAGGTTAAAATCATGATAAAAAATGAGGTGTTTATTTGTGAGTGGGGGCTTCAAGGGCTACGTTGTTTATGTTTGCCTTGAAGCCCTCCAGTGTAGTGTTTTGTACTGTTGCCACAGGGAGGAGATTCCAGTATGTGATGGTGTGTGGGAAAAAGGAGTACTTAAATGTATCCTTTGTGGCGGCGATGTGTCTGTATGCATAGGGATGTGTGTGTCTAGTGCGGGTGTCTACAGGTGTTAGGTATTGTTCTGGGTTGATGGCAACGAGATGGTGTGTGATTTTATATAGGAGGATGAGTCGTGATTGTAGACGGCGTGTTTGTAGTGTTGGCCATTGGAGTGTGTATAACATGTCTGAGACTGAAGAAGTGTTATGATACCTGTTTTGTACATATCTTGCTGCTCTGCGTTGAGTTTTTTCTATTTGTTGTATTTGGCCAGTATTGTGTGGGTCCCAGATAGAGGAGCAGTACTCAAGTTTGGGTCTAACAAGTGCTTTATATGCGTGTTCTTTAATGTGTGGTGAATTGATTGTGAGGTTTCGTTTTAGGAAACCTAGTGTTCTGTTTGCATTTGCGGTGATGTTGTTTATGTGTTTGTCCCATTGGAGGTTGTTTTGCAGTGTGAGGCCTAAGTATTTACTGTGTTTGACGTGTTCAAGTGAGTGGTTATGGAGAGTGTAGTTGTGGTGGATTTTGTTGCGTTTGGTGGTAGTGGAGATGACGTTGCACTTGTCGGGGTGAAATTGCATTAGCCAGTCGTGTTCCCATTGTCCTGCATTGTCAAGGTCGTGTTGTAGTTTTCTGTGTGTCTTCTTGTTTATGTATGGTCTTGTAAATGATACTATCGTCTGCGAAAAGTCTAAGGGTGCTGTGTTTCATGTATTCATATAGGTCGTTGATATATATTAAGAAAAGTATGGGGCCCAGACAGGTTCCTTGAGGGACTCCGGATGTTACTGGTATTTTGTGTGAGTGTTTGCCCGCAAGTATTATTACTGTCTGGGTGCGATGTGAAAGAAAATCTGTTATCCATGCATGTGTGTTACCTGTGATGCCGTAGTATTTGAGTTTGTACTGAAGGCGTTTGTGTGGTACTTTGTCAAAGGCTTTTGCAAAGTCCATGATTATGATGTCTGTCTGCGTGTTGTTGTTGTGGTTTTGTGTGAGGTCGTGTATGAACGTGGCCAGTTGGGTTTCGCACGATCTGGAAGGTCTAAAGCCGTGTTGTTTGTCGTAAAGTATGTTGTTGTTTTCCAGATGTGACATGGTGGCGCTGGTGATTATATGTTCCATTAATTTGCATGTGATGCATGTGAGTGATATTGGTCTGTAGTTTGCGGGATTGTATTTGTCGCCTTTTTTGTAAATGGGATTGACATTTGCGTGTTTCCAGTCGTGGGGAAGTGTTCCTGTGGTGAGTGAGCATGTAAATATTTTTGTAAGGATTGGAGCTGTGATGTCTTTGAGTTCTTTCAATATTCTGCCATGGATGTTGTCGGGGCCAGTTGCTTTATGCGGGTTTATATTGTTCAGTAGTTTGTGTATGCCCTGTTGTGTTATGTGGATGTCTGGCATAATTGGGTGTGGTGAAGGTCCTTTGTCAGGTATGGTTGTATTCTGTTCTTGTGTGAAAGCAGACTGGAATTGTTGGTTTAAGATGTTGGCTTTGTCAGTTGTGTCCGTCAATAGATGTCCGTCTTTCCGTAGGGCTGTGATGTCAGAGTTCTCTTTCTTAGTTGTTTTTATGTACGAGAAAAGTTTTTTGGGATTGTGTTTTTTGTTAGGGTGTGAGGATCGAGGTTCGTCTATTGGTATGTCTGTTATCATTTTTTCTAGGTAGTTGAGGTATGCGTTTCTGGTTTGTTTTTGTAGTTCTGATTTTGTTGCTTTATATTTATGTTTGATTTCTGGTTTGGATTTATGCTGTTTGTGTAAGCGTTTGGATTTGTTTATGAGTTGGCGAATGGGGCGGGTTATCCAAGGGAGTTTGGATTTGTGTTTGATGTGCTTGGTGGGTATGTTTTTGTCTATGGATTTGTTTAGTGTTGTTTTGAAGGAGTGCCAGATCTCCTCTATGTTGTCGTTTGATCGTTCGTCCAGTTGTGTATTTAATTGTTCAAGGTCAGTCTTTATGTTGTCCCAGTTGGCTTTATTGTAGATGAGGATGTCTCTAGGTGGTCTTCTGATCTTTTTTAGTCGGACGTCAATTTCGGTGTAAACTATGTCGTGGTCTGATTTTCAGTTGTTTCTGGTTCAAACACCTAGTATCTGGCTGCTACGTTAAAAATTCTCCATCCTCTTTCGAAAATTGCCATCCAATTACAATGAGGGTCTAGCAGAATAAACCTTGTTTGTCTAAGATGAGGACAGTTTTATTAAGACATTGAAATAACAGTTAAGATGGAGGAGTATGACTGGACTGGGTCGATTGTTTGTCACCATGCATGTATCAATCCTCTAGATCTCATTGTATATGAAACTAGATGCAAATTTCCACAGTAATTTGAAAAATGTGTAAATTGATATCATTTATATATAAGGTGTATATATATATAATCATTATTATTAATTTTTCACTGATTGTCTTGTTTTAGAGTATCGCTCACACTTACTGAGGAGGAGTCAAAATGGACGCCTCGTTAACTGGTAAACAGGTGCGCCAGATATTCATCGATTACTTTAAAGAACAAGATCATCTTTATGTTCATTCCTCCTCTACCATCCCACTGGATGACCCCACACTGCTGTTTGCCAATGCAGGCATGAACCAGGTGAATATATATAAACAGTATGATTTAATTTGAACATTAAGTGACTCAATCAGGATATTCTTAAAAACTTCAACCCCTTTGAATTTGTGCAATTCTTTGAATGAATCAATATAATCTATAACCAAATCAAAAAATGACTACACCATAATTTAGTAGATTTATATCTATAACCAAATATTTACAGTTTGCACTGACCAATAACCATGCTTTATATAAATATTATCATTATCAGTGCATAATGTTAGCACAACACGCGCGATGATTGTATTGTTACGTGAATAGTCGATGGCGTAGCAATGTGGGATCATGACCCCACTTTTGGTGGGAACATATGAATGAGTCGATTCCAATCAGCTGTTCAATCGAATTCGTTGACGATGAAGAGAGAGAAAAAATATGTGTATTTAAATAAAAAAAAATATGCAACTGCCGCGGGAATTAATAATATCCATTTACTTGAAAAACTGTAAATATAAGGAATAGATCGATGTTTATTTTGTTGAGGTTAATTATGAGGGTATAATGATAATGGAGCCCGTGTAAATTTTATGTAACAAAATAAACATCTACTCCTTAAATAATGATTAAATGAATACCATATAGTTTTCAAGATTCACTGTAAAGAACTCCCACTAGTAAATAATAGGGAATCAATCTTGCGTATGAATGATGTTGGTAACTTTTATACATGTACACTTGCATGGCTACGCTTGGTGTTACAACTGATCATACACATTATCAAAATTAACAAACACTGAAATGTATCCAAATTGAAATCTATTCATGTACATTCAGAGTGTTTAACAATTTTATTCAGAAAATGTAAATGCTAACAAAATAATTAAAAAAACAAACAAACAAGGTGCATGATGCAAAACATTGTAAGACTTAAATGGTAGTAGTAGTAGTATGGATGGATTCTTTCTATCAGTTTGTTGTTTCAATATTTTTTTCTTTATTTTATATTTCAGTTTAAACCAATATTTTTGGGTACTGTTGACCCAAACAGTGATATGGCCAAATATAAACGGGTGGTAAATTCTCAGAAGTGTATTCGTGCTGGAGGAAAGCACAATGACTTAGATGATGTCGGCAAGGATGTGTACCATCACACCTTCTTTGAGATGTTGGGGAATTGGTCATTTGATGACTACTTCAAGGTAAAGAGATATTTGGAATTAATTAATATCTACAATATAAGACATTTTTAGGTCATCTGACCAAAGGTCAGGATGACCTATTGTCATTGTGTTTTGTCCGTCATCGTGCGCCGTCCGACGTCCGCCGTGCGTCGTGCGCCGTCCGACGTCCGCCGTGCGTCGTGCGTAAAACTATTTATACAAAAGCCTACTCCTCCTAAACCCTTGAGTGAATTACATCCATATTTGATATGAAACATCCTTGGGGAAGGACAATCATATTTTTATATAAATGAGATAGGTCCGACCCCTAGGGGCAGAGGGGCGAGGCCCCAAAAGGGCAAATTTTCTTAATTTAAGCTTTAAATCCTACTCCTCCTTCATCCTTGAATGGATTTCATCCATATTTGGTGTGAAACATCATTGGGGAAGGACAATCATATTTTATATAAATGAGTCTGGTCCGACCCCTAGGGGCTGAGGGGTGGGGCCCCAAAAGGGCAAATTTTCTTAATTTTAGCATTAAATATCTTACTCCTCCTATATCCTTGGATGGATTTCATCCATATTTGGTGTGAAACATCATTGGGGAAGGACAATCATATTTTATATTAATGAAACTGGTCCGACCCCTAGAGGCTGAGGGGTGGGGCCCCAAAAGGGCAAATTTTCTTAATTTTAGCATTAAATATCTTACTCCTCCTTTATCCTTGGATGGATTTCATCCATATTTGGTGTGAAACATCATTGGGGAAGGACAATCATATTTTATATAAATTAGCCTGGTCCAACCCCTAGGGGCTGAGGTATGGGGCCCCAAAAGGGCAAATTTTCTTAATTTTAGCTTTAAAATCCTACTCCTCCTTCATCCTTGAATAGATTACAACTATATTTGGTGTAAAACATCATTGGGGAAGGACAATCTATTTTATATAAATGAGCTTGGTCCGACCCCTAGGGGCTGAGGGGTGAGGTCCCAAAAGGGCAAATTTTCTTATTTTTAGCTGGCATGGCCCACTTCCTGTTTTCAGGTTTTAGTCTCCGATCTCAATCAAAATTGGTCTATAGGGGTTTTAATTGATGCCGAACAACATGCAAACATTTTCGTAAAGATTTTGATATTCCAAGATGGCCGCTGGCCCACTTCCTGTTTTAAGGTTTCAGTGTCCGATCTCAATGAAAATTGATCTATAGGGGTTTTAATTGATTCAGAAGGGGGAACTTTAGGTGAGGACAGTCATATTTTATAAAGGACCGAGCTAAGACCCATTGGGATAGTACGGCGGAGGTCCAAAATGGGAGCTTTGCTGAAATTTGGCTTCAAAATCTGACTCCTCCTTATATTAATCCTTGAATGGGTTACAACCATATAAGGATGAAGGGCTACCAAGTTTGTTCAACAAATGACATTTACCTATTTCAGAAACTTACATACCGTATTTTCCGGACAATAAGTCGCACCTGTGTACAAGCCGCAGAGGCCTTTTTTACGATTTTTTCAGGTTTTGTACACGCATAAGACGCACCGTTACATAAGCCGCAACCAAAAGTTAGGCCCATGCTTCCACGCAACCCTCTGTGTATACGATCGATCTCTAATGAAGTACGGTAATGCTTATCAATCGATTAGAATCACGAAAACTGTCTGTAAACTTGTTCTGTAAATGAATAACAAATAAAACTCACAATGATGTAAATATCTTTAGCAAAATTGATTTGGTCATGTTTCTATTCGTTGTTTACTCTGCCATTACGTAAGACTTCTTGTGTGTAAACAAACATGGCGGCCGTACGAATTCACGCTTACTCTCTCATATTTCAACATGCCGGTTAAAATACTTTCTTCAGTATGCATACGATTTTATTTTATATCTATTTTGATATATTTCGCGTATTAATTATATTGATGTGTAAAGGATTACTGTATTATCAAGACTTGCATCATTAACCTAAAATTGACTTCGTTTAGAGTGTTCTCTGTCAACTTGCCATCCCATGATGCAATTCACCAAAGCCTTATTTTTGTAAACTTCCGGATATGATTTCGTGGTGTTTGCCAATATAGAGATCGATTAAATGATTTTAATATCACTGTGCGATGTTTGCACTCGTAATAATGTTCTAAATTACATGTGATTTACGTGTGTGAACTCGATTGCTGATTATTTCATTGATACCACAGCGACAGGATTCCGGGAAAATTCCCCTGTTGACCGACATATGTGTAACACGTGTGCAAGTTCGAGTTCATGCTTACTCTCGCTCATATTTCAGTACGCCGGTAATACTTTCTTCAGTATGCATAAGAATTTCTTTCTTGATATATTTTGTGTATTAAATGTATCTTTGTGTAAAGAGTTACTGTATCAATCGACTTCGTTTAGAGTGTTCTTCCACTGTTTGTCAACTACAGCAGATATCCCATGATGCATTTCACCGAAGCCTTATTTTTGTAAACTTCCGGATTATGACCTCGTGGTGTTTGCCGCTGCAGAGATCGATTAAATGATGTTTTGTACGACTGTTTGATGCTTTTTAACATCGCTATAATGTTTTATATTACATGTAATTCACACGTATAAACTTGACTGCCGATTATTTCATTGAAATCACAGCGACAGGATTCTTAGAAATACACATGTTGACCGTGTGTAACACGTGTGCAAGTTATATTTAGCAGTCATTCAGAAGATTGTTTTTTCCCTTTTTGCGGACATTTCTTTCACTCACATAATATTCAAATAATATATTTAACTTATTGTTTGATATTTGATGGTTTTTGACGTTTTAGTTATTATTTTCTTGGTAACAATCCTGCAGCAAATCGATAGCGAAATCAGTCCGCCATTGTGTTGTGACTGTAAACAACCACGCTTCAGTCGGCCGATTTTCCATGAATTAAACAATTTTGCGATTGAACATGTATCTGGTACGTTATTATTTTTATCTTTATTATATTTTCATCACATATTTTATCGTTTAAACACTTTCACAGTGATTTGTTCGATGTATAACTTTACAAAACTGGCGAGTAAAACTTACGATTTTCACATGTGAATCCCGACGTAATAATGCAAAAACATCATCAGATTTTGGTTTTCGTCCACAGATAAGTCGCACTGGTGTATATGCCGCACTCCCGATTTTCAGGGAAAAAAGTAGCGGCTTATATTCCGGAAAATACAGTATTTAACTAAGGAGTTCCTTGTATTGTTGATATTAATCGTTAACCAATACTTTATACTGTGACTTTGTTGTTTTGTGCCATGAGTCAGATGACCGTTAAGGCCCATGGGCCTCTTGTTATTTCTATCTTTTTATGATATATAGGAACTGGATAAGGAGATAACAACCTTGTTGCTTCATGCTGATCAGTTAGAAGGAAAGTGAATGTCTTGTTCAAGATAACAATTATAAAACACAGTATGTAGTCATTGTCCAAAAAGAGATTTTATATACACTTAATAATCCTAGTTATTTGTGTGTAAAATGTTTACGAACAAGTGATAGAAAATATATATATCAATGTTACATAAATTGGAACTTTTCATGAAAAAAATTTTCTGTAAACAAATTTTTTATCATGGTGTTTTAAAATTTCATGTCCTTTGAATTCCTTTTTATGGTGAATTGTAGGGAATTTCAGTACCAGTCAGGCCTAAATTAAATTATTGTTTGTTTGCCCTCCTCCGACCGACCCATGAAAATCGGCCCGACTCAAAAAATTTTATTGAAAATATTCTAGTGAAAAATTTTTTTATTGTCGTGTACTTTCCAGTGCCGTGTAAAAACCTTCGATGAATCGCGGTATAAATTTTTGTTTCGCCTTATTTTAAAATATTCAAATTCAAATTTACGTACATTTGTCTCAGCCAAATGAGCAAACGATCGTGATTTAACTTCAACGTGCCGACATGCACTGATGCAGTTGTTTGTAACATCGTACACACATGTGAAGGAAAATGGCGTCGGGTTGAAGCCATACTTTCACATTTTCACACCGGGTGTTTGGGAATTTGATCGGTATTGCTATTGATACGACGATAGTTTGATAATATTTCAGATATTTATCCAAGTATTAACTGCATTAAAACATCGTAGCAAGTATTTTTGTTTCCAGAGTAAAATATGAAACTTTGCGGCTAATCATATTATACTGAATGCGTAAACAAAACATGGCGGCTGAAAAGTAAAGCATGGTTTCTCCAACTGGGCCCGGCACCATAAAACTTTCTCAGACAGATTGTTTACTCAAGCCTATGTAAAATCATATACTTGAGTAAAAATCTACAGGTACGTTACGTTCACAAATAAACATATTTGAAACTGTAAATGCCTTAAGTAGATGTTTTAGGTAATTATTGTAGTGAGTTAGAATCCACGACTGCAGAAACGATCTGCATCAATGACGAATATCTTTGCCGATTCATGTAAAAAATGACAAGCCGTACGAACACTAAAACGTGTTGACCATGCCAATATGAAGTGTTCATGGAAACATATATCGGTGTATTTTGTTGAAAATAACCTCCAAGTAAATATGAGCACTATCCACAATTCGTAGTTATTGATAATTAAATTAAATCACAAGTGAATTAACTTGAATTAAATGACAAAAATAACAAGCACACAAACAGTTATTTACTATGTGACTTTTCTATGCTGATAAAACAAACAAAAAGAATTTCTAATACAAAGTCATTTTGGTGATATTTTTGATTACTCCATCATCCAGTAAACTGAAAAATAGGTGGGGGGTCTTATTTGCAGATATCCCCCCTAAGCCTGAGAATGTGTCAAAATAGGTGGGGGGTCTTATTTGCGGGTGGGGTCTTATTTGCGGTCAAATACGCTAAAAGTTGAATCATTCCATGGATCTTCAAAGGTTTTGGTAGTCGGATGTAACATGGTCGAATGTCAGAATATTGGGGTCAAGGGTCAAAGATAGAAGTCCACCGTCAGACGTATGGATTTTTTTTTTGAAATTCGGTTGATGTACGATGGTCCAGTGATAAATCTATGTTTTGACAAAGATTGGACAATTTGTGGTTATTGAGTCAAAACTATATAAGTTTGAGTTTTGCAAAATAAAATAAAATAATTTTCCTACCTACCGACCGATTCTGAAAATTCCAGGTCGGAAAAGGGCAAACCAACATTATTTTAAGTCTGGCCTAATTTCAATACAATTTGTATAGCCCATTCTTGCAAAGTTATTATGAAGTAATCATGTATGTTCTGCAATTTACAGCATATTAGATCATTATATACTTTATAGGCATTTAATAATGTCAGTCTTGGGGAAAAAAACAACAAAGAAATAAGATACTTTTTATCATGATAATTCCAGCTTTAGTTTAAAAATTATTTTGTTTTGACCATTCCAGAAAGAATGTTGTGCGATGGCGTGGGAACTGTTGGTGGACAGAATCAAAATGCCGAAGGATAGGCTGTATGTAACATACTTTGGTGGTAATGAGAAGATGGGACTGGCTCCAGACAATGATACACGTGACATATGGATAAATTTAGGGTAGGCCTCATTACATGGAAATCTGAGAGGTTGTTAATCTAGAAAATGATACTCCACAGAGCCTTTTCTCACTACTTTGGGAATGGGGCCCGTGGCTTTGAATTTGGGAAAATGGAGTGCCAAACCCAAGATTTGGGAAAATTATGAAATATGAAATAAAGCATAACAATTAAGATTTTTAGGTCATCTGACCTATTGTCGTCGTGTTTCGTCCGTCGTCGTTCGCCCTCCGCCGTGCGTCTAAGACTATTTATACAAAAGCCTACTCCTCCTTAACCCTTGGGCGAATTACATCCATATTTGGTGTGAAACATCATTGGGGAAGGGCAATCATATTTTATATAAATGAGCTTGGTCCGACCCCTAGGGGCTGAGGGATGGGGCCCCAAAAGGGCAAATTTTCTTATTTTAGCTTTAAAATCCTACTCCTCCTTCATCCTTGGGTTGATTTCATCCATATTTGGTGTGAAACATCATTAAGGAAGGACAGTCATATTTTATTTAAATGAGCTTGGTCCAACCCCTAGGGGCTGCGGGGCGGGGCCGTAAAAGGGCAAATTTTCTTAATTTAAGCTTTAAAATCCTACTCCTCCCTCATCCTTGGATGGATTTTTATCCATATTTGGTGTGAAACGTTGTTGGGAAAGGGCAATCATATTTTATATAAATGAGCCTGGTCCGTCCCCTAGGGGCAGAGGGGCGGGGCCCAAAAGGGGAAATAAAAGCTTTAAAATCCTACTCCTTCATCCTTGGGTTGATTTCATCCATATTTGGTGTGAAACATCATTTGGGAAAGACAATCATATTTTATATAAATGAGCCTGGTCAGACCCCTAAGGGCTGAGGGGTGGGGCCAAAAAGGGCAAATTTTCTTATCTTAAGCTTTAAAATCATACTCCTCCTTCATCCTTGGATGGATTTCATCTATATTTGGTATGATACATCATTGGGGAAAGACAATTATTTTTTAGGTCATCTGACCGAAGGTCAGGATGACCTATTGTCATCGTGTTTCGTCCGTTGTCGTGCGCCGTCCGCCGTCAGTCGCCTGCCGTTCGCCGTCCGCTGTGCGTCGTGCGTAAGACTTTTTATACAAAAGCCTACTCCTCCTTAACCCTTGGGCGGATTACATCAATATTTGGTGTGAAACATCATTGGGGAAGGACAATCATATTTTATATAAATGAGCTTGGTCCGACCCCTAGGGGCTGAGGGATGGGGCCCCAAAAGGGCAAAATTTCTTATTTTAAGCTTTAAAATCCTACTCCTCCTTCATCCTTGGGTTGATTTCATCCATATTTGGTGTGAAACATCATTAGGGAAGGACAGTCATATTTTATATAAATGAGTCTGGTCCGACCGCTAGGGGCTGAGGGGTGGGGCCCCAAAAGGGCAAATTTTCTAAATTTTATCTTTAAAATCCTACTCCTCCTTCATTCTTGGATGGATTTCATCCATATTTGATGTGAAACATCATTGGGGAAGGACAGTCATATTTTTATATAAATGAGCTTGGTCCGACCCCTTGGGGCTGAGGGGCGGGGCCCCAAAAGGGCAAATTTTCTTATTTTAAGCTTTAAAATCCTACTCCTCCTTCATCCTTGGGTTGGTTTCATTCATATTTGGTGTGAAACATCATTGGGGAAGGACAATCATATTTTATATTAATGAAACTGGTCCGACCCCTAGGGGCTGAGAGGTGGGGCCCCAAAAGGGCAAATTTTCTTAATTTTAGCTTTAATATCCTACTCCTCCTTCATCCTTGGATGGATTTTATCCATATTTGGTGTGAAACGTTGGGAAAGGGCAATCATATTTTATGTAAATGAGCCTGGTCCGACCCCTAGGGGCAGAGGGGCGGGGCCCCAAAAGGGGAAATTTTCTTAATTAAAGCTTTAAAATCCTACTCCTCCTTCATCCTTGGATAGATTTCATCCATATTTGGTGTGAAACATCATTGGGGAGAGACAATCATATTTTATATAAATGAGCCTGGTCTGTCCCCTAGGGGCTGAGGGGTGGGGCCCCAAAAAGGTTATTTTTAGCTTTAAAATACTACTCCTTCATCCTTGGATGGATTTCATCCATATTTGGTGTGAAACATCATTGGGGACAGACAATCATATTTTATATAAATGAGCCTGGTCTGTCCCCTAGGGGCTGAGGGGTGGGGCCCCAAAAAGGTTATTTTTAGCTTTAAAATACTACTCCTTCATCCTTGGATGGATTTCATCTATATTTGCTATAAAGCATCATTGGGGAAGAACAATCTTATTTTTTAGGTCATCTGACCCGAAGGGTCAGGATGACCTATTGTCATCATGCACCGTCCGTCGCCGTCCGCCGTCCGCCGTCCGCCGTCCGCCGTGCGTAAACTTTTCATTCAAATGACTTCTTCTCAATAACCGGAAGGCCCAGGGTACTGATATTTGGCCTGTAGGATGCTGGGATGAAAGGCTACCAAGTTTATTCAAATAAATGACCTTGACCTTCATTCAAGGTCACAGGGGTCAAATACGCTAAAATTCTTTAAAGAACTTCTTGTGAATAACTAAGAGGCCTAGAGACCTTATAGTAGGCCTATGGCATGCTGGGATGAAGGGCTACCAAGTTTGTTCAAATAAATGACCTTGACCTTCATTCAAGGTCACAGGGGTCAAATAGGCTAAAATCTTTAAACGACTTCTTCTCAAGAACCAGAACGCTCAGGGTACTGATATTGGACCTGTGACATGCTGGGATGAAGGGCTACCAAGTTTGTTCAAATGAATGACCTTAATCTTCATTCAAGGTCACAGGGGTCAAAAAGGCCAAATTTTTAAAGGACTTCTTCTCAAGAACCAGAAGGCTCAGGCTACTGATATTTGCCCTGTAAGATGCTGGGATGAAGGGCTACCAAGTTTGTTCAAATAAATGACCTTGACCTTCATTCAAGGTCACAGGGATCAAATAGGCTAAAATTCTTTAAACAACTTCTTGTGAGTAACTAAGTGGCCTAGAGACCTGATATTAGGCCTGTGGCATGCTGGGATGAAGGGCTACCAAGTTTGTTCAAATGAATGACCTTGACCTTTATTCAAGGTCACGGGGGTCAAATAGCTAAAATCTTTAAACAACTTCTTCTCAAGAACCAGATGGCCCAGGGTACTGATATTGGGCCCGTAGGATGCTGGGATGAAAGGCTACCAAGTTTGTTCAAATAAATGACCTTGACCTTCATTCAAGGTCACAGGGGTCAAATAGGCTATAATCATTCAAACAACATCTTGTGAATAATGAAGAGGTTTAGAGACCAGATATTAGGCCTGTGGCATGCTGGGATGAAGGGCTACCAAGTGTATTCAAATGAATCACCTTGATCTTCATTCAAGGTCACGGAAGCAATATAAGCTAAAATCTTTAAATGACTTCTTCTCAAGAACTCATGTAGCATGCTGGGATGAAGGGCTACCAAGTTTGTTCAATTGAATTACCTTGACCTTCAATCAAGGTCACAGCAGTCAAATAGGCTAAAATCTTAAACGACTATGTTGTATTGTACTAATAGTCAGATGACCGTTAAGGCCCATGGGCCTCTTGTTATATAAATGAGATAGGTCCGACCCCTAGGGGCAGAGGGGCGGGGGCCCAAAAGGGGTTTCGGTCTCCGATCTCACTGAAAATGGGTCTATAGGGGTTTTAAAGGATGGCGAACAACATGCAAACATATTCGTAAAGATTTTGGTATTCCAAAATGGCTGCTGGCCCACTTCCTGTTTTCAGGTTTCGGTCTCTGATCTCAACAAAATTGATCTATAAGGGTTTCAAGGGATGGCAAACAACATGTAAACATGGGGATGGAACCGCAGGGGTCCAAAATTGGAGCTTTGCTGGAATTTGGCTTTAAAATCGTACTCCTCCTTAATACTTTAATGGGTTACAACTATATATGGATGAAGGGCTACTAAGTTTGTTCAACAAATGACCTTTAACTATTTCAGAAACTTACATATTCAACAAAGGAGTTCCTTTGAGCTTGTATTGCTTATATTAATTATTAACCACTACTTTATACTGTGACTTTGTTTTTTTGTGCCATGAGTCAGATGACCGTTAAGGCCCATGGGCCTCTTGTTTATTTCCAGTGAAGTTTATATACTTCAATATACAGAGGACTCCACATAATCGAATAACGGTTATTCGAATATTTCGGTTATTTGCATAAAATTCTGCGGTCCCGATTTTTTCCTTCTTTATCTTTGTTTTTAAACTCCGTGTATTTGCATAGACTTTTACATGACCTCCGGTTATTTGAATAAAATATTTGGGAAATTCTAAAAATGAAATCGAATATTTTTCAATTTTGCAATATATTTTTAAATTCGCCGATATATGTTTCAAGATACTTAGCTTTTACTAGCAATCATCCTGGTAACAGATTAACGTTATAGTTACTCCAACAATGTTAGAGGTATAGCACGACGAGACACTTTTGATCATTACGTCGTGTCTAACATCAGAATTTTCTCAATATTGAGATCTAATATTATTGGATTACGTTATAGTATGGCTTGTTATTTTATGCATGAATCTGCAAAGGTATTCGACGATGTTACGATTTACATCAGCAGCGGTTGATCATAACTTTAGTATATTCACTGACTCAAACATCTAATTAAAGCATTTGCACTTTCAAATATGTTTATTTATTAACGTAACGTACCTTAGTTCGCGATCGGTTGGAGAAACCATGCTTCCTTACAACAATCGCCATTCATAAGTAGTCTCGTTCAACCAGAGTCTTGTTGACTACGACAGACATGTGCGTATCAAGCGTCTCGTTGAACGAGACATAAAAGCATGCAAAGTTAGCGTACAATGACTACCGCAAATTTCGTACAGTATGTAAGCTTAGGATACAAAAGATACTTGCTACGTTAATTGTTTCATTGCTACTTGAATATGCATTAATTTCTGAAATGTTATAAAGCTATTCGCCGTATAGATCAAAAAATACAGGGAGAAGTCTCAAAAGACATTTAGGTCGAGTGAACGCATGGCTTCCTCACCTGCCGCCATTTTCGAATTCATATGTACATGTGTAAAAGCAACACTACTAGTTGATCGGCACTTTGAAGTTTAATCACGATCGTAAGTTCATTTTGCCAGGCAAATGTACGTAAATTTGTTTATTATTTAGGTTCAGAATTGTAGACACAAATCCAATCCGGTTTAGTAGAATCTAATTGCATTTGATATCGATCGTTTAGCTGTTTCTCAAATATTCACGTGTTGATCTAACGTAAACAAGAATCTAATATTGGAATATTTTTTGTTATTAAACAATTAAAAACGATTTACAACTTCGAAAATAATTACTTGTGATTCGTTTTAAGTGTAAATAATTTGCGTATTTATCAAGTAAACGAAACAATATTTATTTGCCTATTCACATATATGTGTGGGATCAAACGGAGGTGCAAAATGTCATCTCCGCCTATTCGAATACTCCGGTTATTTGCATATTTTCTTCTGGAAAATGACTTATGCAAATAAGCGGAATCCTCTGTATACCAAGTCACAAATATTTAGAGCCTTAACCAAATAAGTTTATTCAATATTTTTGGATTGTTTTCAAGAAACTTTGATTTTGGGAAATTTTAGGGTTGAATTGGGAAAAATTTAGAGGTTTTGCCATGGGGAGTGGGGCCGATTTTCGGCCCCAAATCATGCTGAAAAAAGGCCCTGCTCCATAAACCGTATTTTCCCTATTAAGATCGCCTCCTCTAATCAGGGCACTCCTACATTTTTTGCTGAAAAAAATCAACTAGTTTCATACAATTTTTGTGCCAGATTGTGACGATTTGTCTTTGCAGATGTTAATAAAATATTATTTCACATCAGTCTGATGCTTAACAGATATCTGATCATCTTGTATAAGCACTAAATTTATTGCATTGGACAACTTAGGCCATCTTTGCCAAGTGTTTACTCATAGAAACAGTGAGAACGCCATGTTCAAAACAAAACTTGTCACGATATTATCTTTTCTCGTCTTCCTAACTGACTTTGTTCTTCCTAACGTCTCCCTGACACCGCCTCACAAATAAGGCCTTCTGTTGAATGCTCGCCCCTGTGAGGTAGGCCCTGGGTTCTGTCCCATAGCCAAGACACACCAAAGTCTATAAAAGTGGTAGTTTCTACTCCTGCTTGGCGCTCAGCATATATATACAGGGAGTAGGATGACTGATTCGCCCTTTGTCAGTATAATGTGACCGGGTGGGGTGTGTTACTTGGTGTCTTAGGCAGCATGCTTCAGTATTATAGCACACTATAAAAAGGGCAAGAGTTCCACCATACAAGAAGACACAACACAAATATACGGCTGTTTCCCAAAACATGCGCCACACATTACATACACGCTGCACAGAGTAAACATGGGAGGCCGTCCTTTCCTGACCCTGCAGGCTGTTAATAGGACGTTAATCAATCAAACAAACTCAGAATCCATCAGGTCTCTGACCGAAGGTCAGGATGACCTATTGTCATTGTGTTTTGTCCATCGTCGTGCGCCGTGCGCCATGCATCGTGCGTAAGACTATTTTATACAAAAGCCTACTCCTCCTTCATCCTTAGATGGATTTCATCCATATTTGGTTTGAAACATCATTGGGGAAGGACAATCATATTTTATATAAATGAGCCTGGTCCGACCCCTAGGGGCTGAG
This sequence comes from Argopecten irradians, assembly GCF_041381155.1. Classification (NCBI taxonomy): domain Eukaryota; kingdom Metazoa; phylum Mollusca; class Bivalvia; order Pectinida; family Pectinidae; genus Argopecten; species Argopecten irradians. The sequence goes on from NC_091135.1 coordinate 61,056,529, forward strand.
GGGTGGGGCCCCAAAAGGGCAAATTTTCTTAATTTAAGCTTTAAAATCCTACTCCTCCTTCATCCTTGAGTTGATTTAATCTATATTTGGTGTGAAACTTCATTAGGGAAGGACAATCATATTTTATATAAATGAGCCTGGTCCGACCCCTAGGGTCAGAGGGGCGGGGCCCCAAAAGGGCAAATTTTCTTGATTTTAGCATTAAAATCCTACTCCTCCTTCATCCTTGGATGGATTTCATCCATATTTGGTGTAAAACATTATTGAGGAAGGGCAATCATATCTTATATAAATGAGCCCAGTCCGACTCCTAGGGGCTGGGGGGGGGCCCCCAAAAGGGCAAATTTTCTTCATTTAATCTTTAAAAATCCTACTCCTCCTTCATCCTTGGATGGGTTCATCCATATTTTGTATGAAACATCATTTGGGAAAGACAATCATTTTTTTATATAATTGAGCTTGATCCGACCCCTAGGGGTTAAGGGGTAGGGCCCCAAAAGGAAAAATTTTCTTAATTTTAGCTTTAAAATCCTACTCCTCCTTCATCCTTGGATGGGTTTCTTCCATATTTGGTGTGAAACATCATTGGGGAAGGACAATCATATTTTATATAAATGAGCCTGGTCAGACCCTTAGGGGCTGAGGGGTTGGGCCCCAAATGGGGAAATTTTCTTAAATTTAGCTTTAAAATCATACTGCTCCTTCATCCTTGGATGAATTACATCCATATTTGGTGTGAAACATCATTGGGAAAGGTCAATCATATTTTATAGAAATGAGTCTGGTCCGACCCCTAGGGGCTGAGGTGTGGGGCCCCAAAAGGGCTAATTTTCTTAATTTTAGCTGGCCCACATCCTGTTTTCAGGTTTCGGTCTCTGATCTCGATGAAAATTGGTCTATAGGGGTTTTAATTGATGCCGAACAACATGCAAACATTTTCGTAAAGGTTTTGGTATTCCAAGATGGCCGCTAGCCCACTTCCTGTTTTTAGGTTTCAGTCTCCGATCTCAATGGAAATTGGTCTATAGGGGTTTTGATTGATTCTGAAGGGGGAACTTTAGGTGAGGACAATCATATTTTATAAAGGACCGAGCTAAGACCCATGGGGATAGTACGGTGGAGGTCCAAAATGGGAGCTTTGCTGAAATTTGGCTTTAAAATCTGACTCCTCCTTATATTAATCCTTGAATGGGTTACAACCATATATGGATGAAGGGCTACCAAATTTGTTCAACAAATGACATTTACCTATTTCAGAAACTTACATATTCAATTAACCAATACTTTATACTGTGACTTTGTTTTGCCATGAGTCAGATGACTGTTAAGGCCCATGGGCCTCTTGTTCAATATTGTTAATATCTAATTGGTTTTTCTTCAGATTCTGTGAAATTTTACTAGTGAAATAAAGGAATTTTATGTTAAAAGAATATTGACACCACTATAATATATATAAAACTCACTTTATAGTTATATTTCTAAGACCAAAGTCACAAGTTGACTTAAAAAATCAGATTCAAGCTTGACTTCATCGAAAAATTTCACTTATTAGAGTGATGTTTACATCATCTTAGACAGTCGTCTATTACACGTTTTAAGAAGTGAAGACATGTACAAATCTTTGTACAATTTACAATAGAAAACTGGAGATCTTCATGTGTCTTTTAACTGTCGTACCGAGCATCACTGGAGTGGAAAAAATGGTTGTTTTTGTAGAGTTCCTGAAGATCGAGTGCTGCCATTTGGTATGGAGGATAACTTTTGGGAGATGGGGGAGACAGGGCCATGTGGACCATGTACAGAGATCAATTTTGACAGAATTGGTGGTCGTGATGCTAAACACCTAGTTAACATGGACGATCCTGATGTACTTGAAGTCTGGAATCTTGTCTTCACACAGTTTAACAGGTAGGATTTTTTGCAATATATTTGTTTAATTTGGTAGTGACATCTGTTATTGGTAGTTATTATTCAAATCCTTGATGTCTTACAGAAGCATTTACAATTCTTTTCCATCCAAAAACTTCTAAGGATTAACACCATTCCTTGTATGCACTTGTCATTTATTAGAGTGATTATGTTGTACTTTGATCCTGCTATACATATGGAGAATTGGTATTACTATTGCCAGCCACATTGAATTAAAATAGAAACAATCTTAGTTAGTAGCATCTAGATTTACAGAAACAGAATACCACAACTTAGCACGGAACTGTCATCACCTATATAATATACTACACTGAGTATGGTATAACTTGTCAAAACCGGCCCTTTTCTTATCTGGATTCCTGAGTATTGTGGTGTAATTTTATGGCATTTTCGTTCTTGATTTAAAGAAATTAAAACCTGTATAATCTGGAAACCTGGCTATTCTTGTCACATATGTTGGTCCCTGTGACATTCGATTTAGACAAGTTACAGTGTTGTACATATATTGTATGGTATCTGGAAATCACAGTTCTCATGACGTTTTGTGATACTTATAGATTTAGGCATCACTTTCTGAGGTTGTGAAAAAGTTATTTTAGTTTTCCCTAGATCCATTTTGTTATCAAATATTTTCACTGAAAAATCATAGTTATTTATGGTTTTTATAATATTTGATCAGAGATCCTGACGGCACACTACGGGAGCTACCTAACAAGCACTGTGACTGTGGTATGGGGCTGGAGAGGTTACTGTCAGTGATGCAGGGAAAGTCCTCCAACTACGATACAGATCTCTTCATGCCAATCTTTGATGCTATACAAAAGGTAAGGCAACATATTCACAAACAAGACTGTCCATTTTATCTAGGCCTGTAGGGATCTGTTAGTGCCCAGGGCGGTTAGAAAATGAAAAAAAATGAAAAGGTACTTAATAAGACAAAATCATTGCAAGCCTATACAGTTTTGTGTAGTTTTTGTCGTTAATTATGCACGGCAATTGAAATTGAGACCTCAAAAAAGAGGAGGGGCACTTATAGGGACATGGGCACTTATTGGGTCGATTATGGTAATCGTTTATGGTTAAAATGTACAGCAGATCCAACTAACTAGACTAACTGATGAAGAAAATGACTAAATGCATTTGTGTAATTTACAGGCTACTGGTGCTCGTGTCTATACTGGGAAAGTAGGTAAAGACGATGAGGATGGTATTGACATGGCTTATAGGGTACTGGCTGACCACGCCCGTACACTCACTATTGCTCTCTCAGATGGTGGCAGACCAGACAATGTGGGACGGGGGTATGAAATCCTCATTCTCTAACTTATCTCATATTTAGAAGAAATGTATGTAGGAAACTTTCTTATTATGACCAGGTACTACCAAATTGTATGTAAAATTAGGTCACAGACCTGACTATTGACAAAGATATATTGTTACTTGGTTAAAGTAGAGTTTAAGATTTAGGAATTTGTAGACCTTGTTTCTTCCTGAAGATTTAGTATTGTTGTCAAAGCATCTCATTTTAGACTATCTGAATATTAAAGATATGAATCTTGAATTAGTAAACTATTTGTTTATGCAGATACGTTCTGAGAAGAATTTTGAGAAGAGCTGTCAGATATGCCACAGAAAAACTTGGTGCAAAACCTGGCATGTTTGCCTCCTTGATAGACACAGTTGTGGAACTGTTGGTAAGTGGAAGCATTGACAATACAGATATAAATATCAATTATTGTTATTTTGTGTTGTTCACTGGTGTATAAACAGCACTTTTTGACAGATATATTAAATAATGTGCATGTTGAAATATCTGTCAAAAAATGATGCTCATACACCAGTGAGCAACAAAAAAATATTTCTTATATTTACATTTTGGTAGATTTTTCAAATACATTTACATGTTTAAATGATATATTTATTAGATTTGGATCTTTGGGAATGGATTAATTATCGAAAATTGAAATCAGGATATACATGTAAAATATGTATATTTCTATAATCAGTGCCTAACATTCACCGCCAATGTATTTGTACACATCAAAAAAGTGACAATCATATAAAAATGAACATCAAATTCGCTGGTGATGTTATGTAGTGAAAGTACAATGGAAATGGAAATATTTGATGGTAATTTTGAGCTATATACAATTGGGAAATAAAACTGCTGATAGAAATAGGAAAATAAAACTACTGAATGATTGTGTTTTACAGGGAGAAGCCTTCCCAGAAGTGACCAAAGATCCAGAGGAGGTAAAAGTTATAAAATATTTAACATCACTGTGTAGGCAGTAGCTCAGGTTATATAGACTCTTTACAATAGCAGTACCATCATGTATAAAAATACAAAAATAAAAGGAAACATAACTTTAAAATTTGTTCTTTTTTCAGTCATGTGCTCAATGATTTCTGCTACTAGACTTTTCAAATAGCATTTACCATTCCTTGTTCCAAAGAAGCACTGAATAACATTTAATCATAGAGTCTTTTCTTTTGGGAAGAAATAAAACAGCATTTTACTTTAATGAAAAACTTCATAAACTTCTTCAAACTGATTAAAATTGATCTGTTCAAAGTGTACCAAGGAAAAAAATATACCACCAAGAAAAAACATTGACACCCACAATTGCTTTTTCTAATATTTCATTTCCAGGGTTATGATGAATGTTAGGTATTTTGTTCCGTTTTCAGTTGAAGAATATCATTAACGAAGAGGAGCAACAGTTCCTGAAGACCTTGTCTCGAGGGCGGCGTCTATTAGAGAGAACCATAGGCAAACTTGGCGATACTACAACTTTACCAGGTAGGTGTTTAGGAGTACCAGAGAGGCTCTATAAATCTCCTATACTGTTTGTTACTAGTGTTAGAGTGTCACTAGACAATGTTTGGCTTGATTTGGTTAGACCTATTGTTAACTGACAGGGTTAGTAAGGTCTTGTAAGGTTTGGATGGACAGAAGCCTTGGAACTTTAAGAGATATCTGGTAACTGCCTCAGTGTGCTGGAATTCTGATCAATAAATATACATCAGATGCATTTCCAAATCTTATCAATTTGTGGTGTTTCATAACAGGAGAGGTTGCCTGGCGACTGTACGATACATATGGATTCCCAGTGGATCTGACCCAGCTGATGGCTGAGGAGAAAGGGTTACTGGTTGATATGGATGCCTTTCAGGAGTGCAAGAAAAAAGCTCAGGTTTGAATTCCGTTTATTTGCTCAAATGAAATATCAGATAAACTTATAGAGAAGAGAAGAAAATCCCAAATACAGTAAAACACAGCAATTCACTTCTTTATAAACATAGTTTATTATACACAAATTACAAACATTGTAGAGGAACTTTGATGGGGAATGAAATTGACTAGGTTATAACCATGAATACGTTGTTTAATAGCATGTTCATTATAAACATGTTTTACTGTATAAAGAAAATTATCATTTGCCCTTGACCCATTAAATTGATTTTATCATGGTGATGGAGAGACAATTAAAGACCTTTTAAAAACAAATCATTAAAGATTGGACCCATCAGTGATATTCTACTATTAACATAGAGACATTGAACAGTGTTGGTAACATACTCTTATTTCACAAAACTTCAATGAATGCAGCTTATCATACAAATGCTTGTAGCACTTATAAGCACCTCATTGACTTTTGCAACTTTTGGAACAATACAAAATTAATTATTGCAAATGGAGTTCAAATAGTCGAGGAAAGAAAAGTGATGACTGGAAACTTTTAGTACCATCCAAAGATAAAACATTCCATTGGTATAGTATATGTCTTGTGCTGTGCATTGTGATGAGTTTACATCAGATACACTCAAGATTAGTTAAGCAAGCAGTAGATGTCAATTATTGAATCATTAATTTCTTTTTGTCCTACTGCCTAAAAATCATTCAGGTATGGACAAACATGACTCAATAATAATCATGTTATTGATAAAAGGCATAACATTTCGGTGGCTAGAGCATTCTACTTTAAACTTTTAACTCCCAACACACAGAATTTTGTTTCACTGAAGTTTTTGATTGCAAAGTAAAGGTATTTAGTTGTTTGTTAACATGGAAAACATCTTTGACATATTAGAAGCATTTCTAGAGCACTTAATGTCCTAATGTCTAATGCGACTGAAATACATGCAACCTTACACATATATTGAGAGGGACTTTTTGTTGAATTAACTTGTTCCATCTCATCTGGACACACTACTTTACGGTGGTCAAGGATGCCCTCCAAACAATAGATACATTTAGAACAAACTCCTTCAATTTCTGTATCATTTGAATGATGTGATGTATATATGTGTTTTTTCCTATAGGTGATGTCCCAGGGTTCTAGTGGTACAGTGGACGACCAGATTAATTTAGATATACACGCCATCAGTGATTTACAGAAGAGAGGTCTGTCACCGACTGATGATTCTCCCAAGTATAACTACACTGCTGACATGGAGGGGACATACAGTAAGTATAATCCAAGTATAAGTACACTGCTGACGTGGAGGGGACATACAGTAAGTCTAACCCAAGTATAACTACACTACTGACGTGGAGGGGACATACAGTAAGTCTAACCCTAGTATAACTACACTGCTGGTGTGGAGGGGACATACAGTAAGTCTAATCCAAGTATAACTACACTGCTGATGTGGAGGGGACATACAGTAAGTCTAACCCAAGTATAAGTACACTGCTGACGTGGAGGGGACATACAGTAAGTCTAACCCAAGTATAAGTACACTGCTGACGTGGAGGGGACACACAGTAAGTCTAACCCAAGTATAACTACACTACTAACGTAGAGGGGACATACAGTAAGTCTAACCCAAGTATAACTACACTACTGACGTGGAGGGGACATACAGTAAGTGTAATCCAAGTATAACTACACTGCTGATGTAGAGGGGACATACAGTAAGTCTAACCCAAGTATAACTACACTGCTGATGTAGAGGGGACATACAGTAAGTGTAATCCTAGTATAACTACACTGCTGATGTAGAGGGGACATACAGTAAGTGTAATCCTAGTATAACTACACTGCTGATGTAGAGGGGACATACAGTAAGTCTAACCCAAGTATAACTACACTGCTGATGTAGAGGGGACATACAGTAAGTCTAACCCAAGTATAACTACACTGCTGATGTAGAGGGGACATACAGTAAGTCTAACCCAAGTATAACTACACTGCTGATGTAGAGGGGACATACAGTAAGTGTAATCCAAGTATAACTACACTGCTGATGTAGAGGGGACATACAGTAAGTCTAATCCTAGTATAACTACACTGCTGATGTAGAGGGGACATACAGTAAGTCTAATCCTAGTATAACTACACTACTGATGTAGAGGGGACATACAGTAAGTCTAACCCTAGTATAACTACACTGCTGATGTAGAGGGGACACACAGTAAGTCTAACCCAAGTATAACTACACTACTGACGTGGAGGGGACATGCAGTAAGTCTAACCCAAGTATGATTTCTATATTTCAGAGTTTGAATCAACAATTGGTAAAGTATTGGCTATCCGTCATAGTAAACAGTTTGTGGATGAAGTGACATCTGGCCAAGAATGTGGTATTCTTCTCGACAAGACATGTTTCTATGCAGAACAGGGTGGACAGATATATGACCAGGGATTTCTGGTTAAAGAGAATGAAGAGGTAAGGCTCTACAGAATCAGTTCTTTCTTAAACAAAGATAAAAGCCTTTCATTACTTTTACTTTCAGTAACAAAATATATAAGAAGGGCAATGTTCCTATCTCATTATATTGTTATGATATCTGAAATTTTGCTTTAATTTTTCATCCTAGTTTGTTTAAAACAGTAATGTTTTAGCAGGATATATTATAAGACATCTAGGATGATGAAAGGTCACTATAGATATTGTACTAACTCTGTTGTAGGATACCGAGTTCCAAGTGCGTAATGTCCAGGTGCGAGGAGGATATGTACTGCACATAGGAGTGATTGTTGGTACACTCCGAGTTGGTGATACAGTACAGCTGTCCATTGATGAGGTATAATGAGATATTATTCACTATACACTATAAGGTGTTAAAATTAGAAAAAAGGTATTATACACGAGAGCTGTTATCTGTTATACTCTCTGTAACCTGCTGTTGAGAATTTATTGCTTTAGTTTCCTTAAGGCAAGTCATTATTGTCTCTGAACCATTGATGATCTTTAAACTCACTCCCAACTACAGAGCCACAGAACAGCTGTAATGAAAAACCACACAGGGACCCACATGTTGAACTTTGCCCTGCGATCGGTGTTAAAGGCTGCAGATCAGAAGGGATCCTTAGTAGCCCCAGATAGACTACGGTTTGACTTCACAGCCAAGGTAAGCCTCATAGTAATGATCTAAAAGGAAACAGCCAAAATAAGCTAATACTAGTGATTTAGATATAAAAAACAATACGACAATTTGTCTCAGAGTCACTAACATTCCTTTACAAAAAGGAACTCTTTAGGATTATCCAAAGAAAAGCATTAAAATTATTGTAAGCAGAGAGAAAATCTGAGTGATTGTGCTTTTGGAAGAGAAATTAGAAGTTTCAGAGTTTTCAGAAATATTGCTGATGGTGAAAATTTCATATCTCAATTATGGTTGTATTCCAAAACTAGTCTTGCATGGTGAACACATACGTATTGGTGATGAACGATAAACTGAACTAAACTTTGACGATTTCATGTGAAACAATTAGGTTTTGCTTTCTATTTGATGGTTGTATCAATTTGCAGAAAGCAATGACACCAGACCAGGTAAAAGAAGCAGAGGAGATTGTCAATGTGATGGCAGGAAAAAACGAAGAAGTTTATGCTAAGGAGACCAGCCTACCAGTGGCAAAGTCCATACAAGGTCTAAGGGCAGTGTTTGATGAGGTAGGCTATATGTAAGGGGATATTTGTGCTTTAAATTTCATGGTATGTATTAGTGAAGACCAGTGGCCTACAGTGACTAGATATTTCCCAGACCCTGAGCGTGTATTATCTATAGGAGTGATATATTATTTCCCTGTTGACAGACGTACCCAGTCCTGTGCATGTATTATCTCTAGGAGTGAAATATTATTTCCATGTTTACAGACGTACCCAGACCCTGTTTGTGTACTATCTATAGGAGTGATATATTATTTCCCTGTTGACAGATGTACCCAGACCCTGTGTGTGTATTATCTCTAGGGGTGATATATTATTTCCCTTTTGACAGACGTACCCAGGCCCTGTGCGTGAACTATCTATAGATACTATATATTATTTCCTGTTTACAGATGTACCCAGACCCTGTGCATGTACTATCTATAGGAGTGATATATTCCCTGTTGACAGACGTACCCAGACCCTGTGCTGTGTGTGTACTATCTATAGATGCTATATATTATTTCGCTATTGACAGATATACCCAGACCCTGTGCTTGTACTATCTATAGGAGTGATATATTATTTCCCTGTTAACAGACCTACCCAGACCCTGAGCGTGTACTATCTATAGATGCTATATATTATTTCCCTGTTGACAGACCTACCCAGACCCTGAGCTTGTACTATCTATAGGAGTGATATATTATTTCCCTGTTTACAGATGTACCCAGACCCTGTACGTGTACTATCTATAGATGCTATATATTATTTCCCTGTTGACAGACGTACCCAGACCCTGTGCTGTGTGTGTACTATCTATAGATGCTATATATTATTTCGCTATTGACAGATATACCCAGACCCTGTGCTTGTACTATCTATAGGAGTGATATATTATTTCCCTGTTAACAGACCTACCCAGACCCTGTACGTGTACTATCTATAGATGCTATATATTATTTCCCTGTTTACAGATGTACCCAGACCCTGTACGTGTACTATCTACAGATGCTATATATTATTTCCCTGTTGACAGACGTACCCAGACCCTGTGCGTGTACTATCTATAGGAGTACCTGTAGAGGACTTAGTAAGTGATCCTATGGGACCAGCTGCCTCTGTCACCTCCGTCGAGTTCTGTGGCGGAACGTAAGTAATCTATACAGTAAAACATATTTTTAACGAACATGCTTATTTATAACAAATTCATGGTCAAAATGTAATTTTCCTTCCTTGTCAAGATTTTTATAATATATCTGCAACATGTAAATATAATGATCTATGCTTATAACAAAATGATTTTGTTGGTCCCCACTATACAGTAAAACATATTTTTAACGAACATGCTTATTTATAACAAATTCATGGTCAAAATGTAATTTTCCTTCCTTGTCAAGATTTTTATAATATATCTGCAACATGTAAATATAATGATCTATGCTTATAACAAAATGATTTTGTTGGTCCCCAGAGGATTTCGTCATAAACAGTGTTTAACTGTAGTGCACCATATTATATAGTCAAGTTAAAGTCAGTTGAAACTTTTCTAATAAAAAAAGGTCGGACAGGGTTTTGAAACTGATTTGCAGGTCTTTTATGAAGTGTCTGAATTTGTTGCCAAATGCAAGAAGAAAATTAAACAAAAAAAGAAACAAATCATAGTAAAAAAACTTCCCTAAGAAAGTTGGTATCTTAAAATGATGGAAATTTTGATATTGAATATGGATATCATAAATCTTTTTCTCTCATACATATGGGTGTAATACTGGCTGGTCTAGGGCAATACAGTCATGTCGCCTGAGGCTGTATTGCATGGCTACCCATGTAATAAAGCCTTGTGGCGTCACAGCGTTAACAAAATCACTACTTTTTAGGTCACCTGAGACGAAGTATCAAGTGACCTATTCTAATCGCCTTTTGTCCGTCGTCGTGCGTCGTATGTCCGTAAACAATTTACATTTTCGACTTCTTCTCCAAAACTGCCGAAGCAATATCTATGAAATTTTGCACAAACCTTCTAAGGCATAAGGCCAATCAAAATTGTGAATTATATGGTCCCCACCCCCCAGGGGGCTGTGGGAGGGGCCAAAAGGGGTAAAATTGACTAAAATTTCAAAAATCTTCTTCTCTACTCAGATATGTGGTAGAATCAAATACTCTTCATAGTTAGAAAGGTCTCAAGGTCCCTCACAAAAATTGTGAATTATATGACCCTGGGGTCTCATGTTTCCCCCTGGGGAGGGGGTTAAGTTTACTAAAGTTTATATAGGAAAAACACATTTATGAGCATTTGTTGCTCAATTTTCATAGGAAATAAGTCAAACTGGGTTAGAATTATTAGCCTGAGATAGCATTTTAACAGCATATCCATATTGGTCCTGGCCGACCCCCAGGGGCCTTAGGAGCGGGTCAAAAGGGGTCAAATAGGCTAAAACTTCAAAAATCTTCTTCTGAAATTATGGAAATGTTAGAATCAAATACTCTTCATAGATTGAAAGGTCTGATGGTCCTTTACAAAAATTGTGAATTATATGACCCTTGGGTCTTGTATTTCCCCCTGGGGAGGGGGTTAAGTTTACAATAGTTTATATTGGAAAAACACATTTATGAGCATTTGTTGCTCAATTTTCAATGCAAATAAGTTAAACTGGGTTAGAATTATCAGCCTGAAATAGCATTTTATCAGCATATCCATATTGGTCCTGGCCGACCCCCAGGGGCCGGAGGGGCAGGGCCAAAAGGGGTCAAAATGGTTAAAATTTCAAAAATCTTCTTCTGAATTTACAGACTTCATGGAACCAGATATTCTTCATAGATTGGAAGGTCTTAAGGCCATCTACAAAGTTTGTGAATTATATGACCCTGGGCTCTCAGGTTTCCGCCTGAGGAGAGGGTTAAGTTTACAAAAGTTTATATAGGGAAAACACATTTATGAACATTTTTTGCTTAGTTTTCATAGAAAATTAGTCAAACTGGGTTAGAATTATTAGCCTGAGATAGCATTTGAACGTCATATCCGTATTGGTCCTGGCCGTCCCCCAGAGGCCAGAGGGGTGGGGCCAAAAGGGGTCAAAATGGATAACATTTCAAAAATCTTTCTCCTGAATTCACAGATTCATAGATTAAAAAGTCAAACTTATAAAATAACTGACTGACTTCAAGGGCCTGATGGGCCAATATATAGTGTTTATATGTCTTTGTTTCATTCTGTATCTGAACTCAGGTGACAGTTAAGGCCCATGGAACTCTTGTTTGGGTAACATTTTTTTCAGACACAAGTCTGAATTTACTTTAAAAGATACAAATAATGGGATTTGAGTAGAAAATATTACGCAATTGTCATGTTTGGATAATTAACTTGTAGTCAAGTTTTCTTTCAAATTTATTTCAAAATGGCGGAAAATCATAGTAGTAAAAATTGCAATAAAACATTGAGGTACTATGAAAGTAAAATACTCTTTCATATGTGGATATGAAGGATAGGGATATTCTACACTAGGGATCACAAAATGTTGTAAAACCCTCGACAAGCCTCAGGTTTTACGATATTTTGTGACCCTCGTGTAGAATATCCCTATTCTTCATAGCCACATATGAAAGAGTCTTAGAGTCCATAATATTTGTATTGTAGTAATTATTACTAGTAAAGAAACAAATTTTATATGGCATTTACTATTCTGCATTTCTCCTGTGATTCACAGAAGCAAAATTACTTTTCAGTCACTTACGAAGAGCTGGTCATGTTGGAAAGTTTGTTATAGTAACAGAAGAGGCCATTGCTAAAGGAAGTAGAAGGATCATTGCAGTAACAGGAGCTGAAGCTGCCAGGGTAAGTCTTCCACAGTTTATAGGTCAAAGGTCATTTAAGGCAGCTGGCTCTGCTGTGGGATGAAAGTTACAGGTCAAAGCTGACACTGTTTAAGACAATTGGCTCTGCTGTGTGATAAAGGTTATATTGAAGTCATATGTTACAAGAATTTCGACTGTCAGCTACTGTTGAATTAAAGCCTGGTGTCAAAGGTCAAATAAAGTATGAGAGCTGTTAGATTTAGCTAAAGCTCTACTGTGGAATAAGCGTACAGAGATAAACCTTATACATTAGAACCATCAGTCCTTAGGTGCATTACATCTGTAATGAATAATGTCACTATGTACTGGTCTATCACAGGTTAAAAGTTAAGCCCTGTGAGATTGGTTGAAAAAGTCTGGCAAGGTGGCTAAGTCACTAAATTTTTAAATCAATTATCTGACTACCGGTAAACTGTATGTTGTGTACGACCTCCAGTGGTGTGAAACAAGGATATGACCTCTGTGCTCCATGTTTGACCCCTTAATCTCATTGTGTTGTGTGTAAACTGTTGTATTTGGAATGCAGGCTTTACATCGGACAGAGCTACTTGATAAGAATGTGAAGAATCTGGCAGAGAAGTTTGACACATGTCTGAAGACGAAGGAGCTGTCGGAGAAGGAGCTCATCAAGATGATCGTACAGATGGATGATGTAAGTAACGCTAGTCCTTATTGTACAGATAGATGATGTAAGTACTGCTAGTCCTTATTGTACAGATAGATGATGTAAGTACTGTTAGTCCTTATTGTACAGATAGATGATGTAAGCACTGCTAGTCCTTATTGTACAGATAGATGATGTAAGTACTGCTAGTCCTTATTGTACAGATAGATGATGTAAGTACTGCTAGTCCTTATTGTACAGATAGATGATGTAAGTACCGCTTGTCCTTATTGTACAGATAGATGATGTAAGTACTGCTAGTCCTTATTGTACAGATAGATGATGTAAGTACCGCTTGTCCTTATTGTACAGATAGATGATGTAAGTACTGCTAGTCCTTATTGTACAGATAGATGATGTAAGTACTGCTAGTCCTTATTGTACAGATAGATGATGTAAGTACTGCTAGTCCTTATTGTACAGATAGATGATGTAAGTACCGCTTGTCATTATTGTACAGATAGATGATGTAAGTACTGCTAGTCCTTATTGTACAGATAGATGATGTAAGTACCGCTTGTCCTTATTGTACAGATAGATGATATAAGTACCGCTAGTCCTTATCGTACTGATGGATGATGTAAGTACGGCTAGTCCTTATCGTACAGATAGATGATGTAAGTACTGCTAGTCCTTATTGTACAGATGGATGATGTAAGTATCGCTAGTCCTTATTGTACAGATGGATGATGTAAGTACTGCTAGTCCTTATTGTACAGATAGATGATGTAAGTATCGCTAATCCTTATTGTACAGATGGATGATGTAAGTACTGCTAGTCCTTATTGTACAGATGGATGATGTAAGTACCGCTTGTCCTTATCATACAGATGGATGATGTGTGCTGTCCTATTGTACAATAGATGATGTAAGTACAGCTAGTCCTTATTGTACAGATAGATGATGTAAGTACCGCTTGTCCTTATGTACAGATGGATGATGTAAGTACTGCTAGTCCTTATTGTACAGATGGATGATGTAAGTACCGCTTGTCCTTGTACAGATGATGATGTAAGTACATTGTCCTTATTGTACAAATAGATGATGTAAGTACAGCTAGTCCTTATTGTACAGATAGATGATGTAAGTACCGCTTGTCCTTATCATACAGATGGATGATGTAAGTACCGCTAGTCCTTATTGTACAGATAGATGATGTAAGTACAGCTAGTCCTTATTGTACAGATAGATGATGTAAGTACCGCTAGTCCTTATCGTACAGATAGATGATGTAAGTACGGCTAGTCCTTATCGTACAGATAGATGATGTAAGTACCGCTAGTCCTTATCGTACAGATAGATGATGTAAGTACGGCTAGTCCTTATCGTACAGATAGATGATGTAAGTACCGCTTGTCCTTATTGTACAGATAGATGATGTAAGTACCGCTAGTCCTTATTGTACAGATAGATGATGTAAGTACTGCTAGTCCTTATCGTACAGATAGATGATGTAAGTACGGCTAGTCCTTATTGTACAGATAGATGATGTAAGTACCGCTTGTCCTTATTGTACAGATGGATGATGTAAGTACTGCTAGTCCTTATTGTACAGATGGATGATGTAAGTACTGCTAGTCCTTATTGTACAGATAGATGATGTAAGTACTGCTAGTCCTTATTGTACAGATGGATGATGTAAGTACTGCTAGTCCTTATTGTACAGATGGATGATGTAAGTACTGCTAGTCCTTATTGTACAGATGGATGATGTAAGTACCGCTAGTCCTTATCGTACAGATAGATGATGTAAGTACTGCTAGTCCTTATTGTACAGATGGATGATGTAAGTACTGCTAGTCCTTATTGTACAGATGGATGATGTAAGTACTGCTAGTCCTTATCGTACAGATAGATGATGTAAGTACTGCTAGTCCTTATTGTACAGATAGATGATGTAAGTACTGCTAGTCCTTATTGTACAGATGGATGATGTAAGTACTGCTAGTCCTTATTGTACAGATAGATGATGTAAGTACTGCTAGTCCTTATTGTACAGATGGATGATGTAAGTACTGCTAGTCCTTATTGTACAGATAGATGATGTAAGTACTGCTAGTCCTTATTGTACAGATGGATGATGTAAGTACTGCTAGTCCTTATCGTACAGATAGATGATGTAAGTACTGCTAGTCCTTATTGTACAGATAGATGATGTAAGTACTGCTAGTCCTTATTGTACAGATGGATGATGTAAGTACCGCTAGTCCTTATAGTACAGATAGATGATGTAAGTACTGCTAGTCCTTATTGTACAGATGGATGATGTAAGTACTGCTAGTCCTTATTGTACAGATGGATGATGTAAGTACTGCTAGTCCTTATTGTACAGATGGATGATGTAAGTACTGCTAGTCCTTATTGTACAGATGGATGATGTAAGTACTGCTAGTCCTTATTGTACAGATGGATGATGTAAGTACTGCTAGTCCTTATTGTACAGATAGATGATGTAAGTACTGCTAGTCCTTATTGTACAGATAGATGATGTAAGTACTGCTAGTCCTTATTGTACAGATGGATGATGTAAGTACTGCTAGTCCTTATTGTACAGATGGATGATGTAAGTACTGCTAGTCCTTATTGTACAGATGGATGATGTAAGTACTGCTAGTCCTTATTGTACAGATGGATGATGTAAGTACTGCTAGTCCTTATTGTACAGATGGATGATGTAAGTACTGCTAGTCCTTATTGTACAGATGGATGATGTAAGTACTGCTAGTCCTTATTGTACAGATGGATGATGTAAGTACTGCTAGTCCTTATTGTACAGATGGATGATGTAAGTACTGCTAGTCCTTATTGTACAGATGGATGATGTAAGTACTGCTAGTCCTTATTGTACAGATGGATGATGTAAGTACTGCTAGTCCTTATTGTACAGATGGATGATGTAAGTACTGCTAGTCCTTATTGTACAGATAGATGATGTAAGTACTGCTAGTCCTTATTGTACAGATGGATGATGTAAGTACTGCTAGTCCTTATTGTACAGATGGATGATGTAAGTACTGCTAGTCCTTATTGTACAGATGGATGATGTAAGTACTGCTAGTCCTTATTGTACAGATGGAAGATGATGATGTAAGTACTGCTAGTCCTTATCGTACAGATAGATGATGTAAGTACTGCTAGTCCTTATTGTACAGATGGATGATGTAAGTACTGCTAGTCCTTATCGTACAGATGGATGATGTAAGTACTGCTAGTCCTTATTGTACAGATGGATGATTTAAGTACTGCTAGTCCTTATTGTACAGATGGATGATGTAAGTACGCTGTCCTTATTGTACAGATAGATGATGTAAGTACCTGCTAGTCCTTATCGTACAGATAGATGATGTAAGTAAGTACTGCTAGTCCTTATCGTACAGATGGATGATGTAAGTACTGCTAGTCCTTATCGTACAGATGGATGATGTAAGTACTGCTAGTCCTTATTGTACAGATGGATGATGTAAGTACTGCTAGTCCTTATTGTACAGATGGATGATGTAAGTACTGCTAGTCCTTATCGTACAGATGGATGATGTAAGTACTGCTAGTCCTTATTGTACAGATGGATGATGTAAGTACTGCTAGTCCTTATTGTACAGATGGATGATGTAAGTACTGCTAGTCCTTATTGTACAGAGAATGTGATACGATGTAAGTACTGCTAGTCCTTATCGTACAGATAGATGATGTAAGTACTGCTAGTCCTTATTGTACAGATGGATGATGTAAGTACTGCTAGTCCTTATCGTACAGATGGATGATGTAAGTACTGCTAGTCCTTATTGTACAGATGGATGATGTAAGTGCCGCTTGTCCTTATCGTACAGATGGATGATGTAAGTACTGCTAGTCCTTATTGTACAGATGGATGATGTAAGTACTGCTAGTCCTTATCGTACAGATAGATGATGTAAGTACTGCTAGTCCTTATTGTACAGATGGATGATGTAAGTGCCGCTAGTCCTTATCGTACAGATGGATGATGTAAGTATTGCTAGTCCTTAAGTAACCTGGTTTGTAAAAAGTGTTAGTGTATCTAAAGTTACAAAACTTGGGTTATATCTGATTGTCAGTGATGCTAATATCATGTTTGTATTACATTTCTAGTTGATACAGGAGTTATTCAGTAAAACAAAATGTGATTTTTGAATACAGACCTATACTTTGATTACCTAACTTAGGTACTTTGACAAAAAATATTGACACCGCGGTGTATTCATTTACAGGAAATCACCAAATCTGTGATACCATACTGGCAGAGGGATCGCCTTAGAACGGAGCTCAAACAACTCAAGGGCAAACTGGATGACCTTGACAAAGCAAGGAAGGCGGCTATTACTGCTGAGGTATTTTGGATCATTAGATGTTTTATCATTGCTACTTCTGTCATAATTTATAAAGCATTGGAAGATTTGTTGATGAAAATACATGACTAGGGATGTAGCAATACGTCAGACTGTCAATATATTACGATTACATGCTATCCATTCTATCAATCGATGACAAATTCAACAATCGCTTATAGTATGCCAAGCTATTAATAGTTTCAATAGAACAATCATTTTACTGTTCATCATAATGTTTTACCTGTATAAGGTTGTGTTTATCATAATGTATTACCTGTATTAGGTTGTGGAACAATCAAAGATGATTGTACTGTTTATCATAATGTTTTACCTGTATTAGGTCGTGTTTATCATAATGTTTTACCTGTATTAGGTCGTGTTTATCATAATGTTTTACCTGTATTAGGTCGTGTTTATCATAATGTTTTACCTGTATTAGGTTGTGTTTATCATAATGTTTTACCTGTATTAGGTCGTGTTTATCATAATGTTTTACCTGTATTAGGTTGTGTTTATCATAATGTTTTACTCATTAGTTTTACCTGTTTTT
Organism: Argopecten irradians; assembly: GCF_041381155.1. Classification (NCBI taxonomy): domain Eukaryota; kingdom Metazoa; phylum Mollusca; class Bivalvia; order Pectinida; family Pectinidae; genus Argopecten; species Argopecten irradians. The sequence goes on from NC_091135.1 coordinate 61,074,749, forward strand.
ATCATAATGTTTTACCTGTATTAGGTCGTGTTCATCATAATGTTTTACCTGTATTAGGTCGTGTTTATCATAATGTTTTACCTGTATAAGGTTGTGTAACAATCAAAGATGATTGCACTGTTTATCATTATGTAACAATGTATTTTACTGTTCATCATAATGTATTACCTGTATTAGGTCGTGTTCATCATAATGTATTACCTGTATTAGGTTGTGGAACAATCAAAGATGATTGTACTGTTTATCATAATGTTTTACCTGTATTAGGTCGTGTTTATCATAATGTTTTACCTGTATTAGGTCGTGTTCATCATAATGTATTACCTGTATTAGGTTGTGGAACAATCAAAGATGATTGTACTGTTTATCATAATGTTTTACCTGTATTAGGTCGTGTTTATCATAATGTTTTACCTGTATTAGGTCGTGTTCATCATAATGTATTACCTGTATTAGGTTGTGGAACAATCAAAGATGATTGTACTGTTTATCATAATGTTTTACCTGTATTAGGTCGTGTTTATCATAATGTTTTACCTGTATTAGGTCGTGTTCATCATAATGTTTTACCTGTATTAGGTTGTGGAACAATCAAAGAAGATGATTGAAGCGAACCCAAACCAGCCATTTATTGTACACGAGTTTAAGGCAGGTTCTAATGCAAAGGTAAGGGATCCAGAAATGATGGCCAAGTTCATATTATTATCATAAACCTCACAGCTTATGTCCCAACAAGTACTGCTATAGCTATAAGCTACATCGTTGAATGAAAATCAGATGTAGTGTCACTTTATGCTCTCTTTTCCAGCTTTTCTTGTGTGTATTAGTTTTGTAGAGTTGTGACCATTTGTCTACTTGACAATTTAGAAAAAAATATTTAGAACTATCTTAATAAATAACTCTTGTTTTATATTTTGTTAACATAGTGTGAAATTCTGTCAATTTTTGTACCAAAGTCTAATTTTGTGTCCTATTGGAAATTATCATAAATCTAAATACTGCTGTATCTTTAACAAAGCATTATCACTAATATATATATTTCTATGTTACATCATTTAATGAAGTAGACATCAAAAGTTACAAAGCATATCTATCCGACTTGTGTTTCCAGTCACTAGATGCTGCCATGAAACAGTACAAGACATCCAGTCCAGAAACATCTGCCATGTTTTTCTCTGTCGATAAAGAAGCCGGCAAAATTTTATGCATGAGCTGTGTCCCTAAGGTGAGTACTCATGCCTTGGTATCAAGAAGGATTATATAGACACTTGTGGTGTAGCTGTGGACAGCAGGCTTCAATCTGTGATAAATTACAATTAATCGTATGGGTATGCATCTTTTTGAATTTTTAACCCACCATCATCAAATCGCCTTTCGTCCTCAGAAAGTACTGAAAGGATCTTTCTCAAATTTCATATGTAGGTTCCCCTAGGACCCTAGTTGTGCATATTGCATTTTGGGACCGATCGGTCAACAAGATGGCCGACAGTCGGCCATCTTGGATTTTGATAGTTGAAGTTTGTTACCGCTATTTCTCAAAAAGTGCAGAAGGGATCTTTCTCAAATTTCATATACAGGTTCCCCTAGGACCCTAGTTGTGCATATTGCATTTTGGGACCAATCGGTGAACAAGATGGCCGACAGGCGGCCATCTTGGATTTTGATAGTTAAAGTTTGTTACCGCTATTTCTCAAAAAGATTAGAAGGGATCTTTCTCAAATTTCATATATAGGTTCCCCTAGGGTCCTAGTTGTGCATATTGCATTTTGGGACCGATCGGTGAACAAGCAGGGAAAAGATCCCTCTTTCCATTGTCAGACCTAGATCATTCTTTGGTGGGCGCCAAGATCCCTTTGGGATCTCTTGTTTCAAATTGAATATTATTATGCAGTTAAAAAAAAAAGTTTCACTTTTCACTCAATATTCTTCGGCAGTGAAAACTAATTGCTTACTATAAACTTTACTGTAAATAGAACCTGGGTTACTGAGGATGAATTACCGAAAACTTTAATGGAGACAACAATTTAGCCCAAGAACAAAACTAAAAGTTGATTTTAAAATTCCAGGCAACCGTGTCGAAGGGACTAAATGCCAAGGACTGGGTGAATGAGGTTGTACCAGTAATACAAGGGAAGTGTGGCGGGAAGGATCTGGCTGCTCAGGCTACAGGCTCAAATACAGACGCTCTTCAGGAGGCACTCGATATAGCAACAAAATTTGCTCAGATGAAACTTACATAACTCAACCGTAACTTAATTTATTGACTTTTTGACCCTTTAAGAAGACCAATTTGTATATAACTGGATGCACTGAAGCTTTTGTGTAGGTGATAAGTGCTTAGTTTGACCAATATGCATATTACTGATGGTTATATTGTAGTGTTAAATGTCTAGTGCTAAAACTGATAAAAAAAAAAACCCAATTTAGATGCCTAGTTGTTTAATATACATTTTTTATCATTTTTCTAAAATTTGAATTTATTTTGTGAGAAATTATTTTCAGTCATAGACACCTATCTTTAGTTCGGCATGAAATGCTGTATGGTTTGGTGCTGATTTTGATATTGCTCAAATAACTTCATAATGTTACAAACATATTTACAGGAACCAACTTTGATGATAGTAACATTAACTGCTACAGTTGTGGTGTTTAACAATAGAACCTCACGTCTTTCAGTTTCTTGTAATACTGGATAACGCATCTATGAGGATTTGTTTGGAAATGAACAGAGAAATATTTATAATTTACTATAATAGCATGCTCAAGACATCACAAAATTCCCTTAAGTTAGAAAAAAAGAAGCATGCCTAATCTTTTGCCTTATCATTTATTGCAACCTTGAGTGTTGTCTTTCATAGAGATTGGGGCAGGGGTGTTCATTAAAAGTAAACATATACATGTACATGAAAAATGTTATTAATGTTATGTAGATTTGTACTGGAAATGAAAATAAATCTGATAATGCCTGACACTAATATACTGTAGTGGATGAAAGTCTGCTTTTCTACTATCATTGTTCTTTTCATTTCAGAATATTTTATTGTAGTATTACAATTGGGATTGGGCAACAGGCTATGCCTATATTAAGCCCTCTACCCGGTAGCTACATGAATAACAGTACAATACATAAAATCCATCAATAGAAATAGCATCTCGTTAACAGAAATTACAAATAATTTAGGAGAATCTCATAAGCTTAAAATAAAGCATAAGAAATTATTGTCAGATAAGTATCACAATTTTTACAATATGTTAAAGATGCTCCACCACCAACAAGGAATAAATGAATTTCATTATTTGAGCAATAATTAGCATTTAATCATGTTAATATATATCTATTGAAGTAATTTACAATACATTTGGTGAATGTGTTCCATATAGGGCACAGTGACATGGACATTTCTTGGGATGTAATAAATTATTTTATATTTTTATTTAGAAGTAGAAAAGAAGCTAAGACTTTCTGTAGAAAACATCAATTCGTTTGCTCATGTATTTGATGGAGAGAAAATAGCATTCGAAGGTGGAAAAGAATATTTGATAAATGTTCACAACATCTTAATGAATAGAATTAAATGCTCTCAGTGTCAATGACATCTCATACAAAACGTCTGGTATCTCTAATGTATTCATGTACAATTTTCAATAGTTTATCATTTGAATTAAAATAATGGCGATTATATCCATAGAGGTAAGTATCGATAGAATGAGGAATGTTGATATCTAGTGCAAGAATAGAATTACCCAAGCGAGTTCTTTGATTATTATAGAGAGGGCAATAAAGGAAATAATGATAGGAATCTTCAATCTATCATTGTTCTTGTGTTCTTATTGAAATTTAATAAATGTGCAATAGACCTGTATGGCATATTGAGGCATTTGACATAGAATCTCTGGGTACTGCTCCATAATACCAGACAGTGATAATGGCTGTAATGTTTTACAGAGAAACCTGTCGCAAGTGACCACCTCTGTATAACAACCACCTGTTTAATAAAACAACCAAGTGTCCAAAATGGACAATTCAACAAAGTTCAACTTGAATTTTAAGTCTGACCAAAAAGGCCATTTTCCTTTGTTCCTCAGGTGGTATGAGCCTAACTCAAATTGCCCTCTTCATCTTCCAGAATACAACTTCTGTTCACTCGATTGTAGCTCTTCTACTTCTGGAAGCTCTTCCTTCTATAGACTGGAAGATCTTCTGAGAAGACTTCTCTTCTTAGGAGAGCGCAAATTGAGTTGAGCTTGGTATAGAGAGGTTTGGTTGTAGTGTGCCTTCTCTAAATGTGTTGTTTATGTTAGGACCCTCACAGGAGTATCACAGCATCATGGTAATGTGGTTCAGATATTTCTGATTTTTATCTTCAAATGATGGTGGGGAAGGATACATCAGAGGATTGCTGACTGATGAAAAATGACAACGCGACAACTCCATTGTTGAAAGTGTTTTGATGTTTAAGAAATGTTAATCTGGCGATGTCTTTCGTATAGAGATACTATCACAAGACTAATCCTATAGTCTCTGTTTTTAGACACAAGCTGTATATCACTATTATAACGTCAGAGTTTGGTGCATCTGTTGTAAACCTGTCTCTGCAGTTAAGCACTCCACGATACATTTGATATTTTGATTCATTCTGTTGTAAGGATGAAAGGTTTTAGTGATACATGTGTACTATATTACCCTGTTAACACCATGGATAAGAAGCATGAACCACAGCTACTGTTGTTTGTACTGGTTTTGTCTTACACCAGTCCTAATCCCCAAGATTTTGTTTCATTTAGCAGATGAGCAGGGACCGTATTAAATGTATAAGCGTACCCTACTAATCAAACATATTGTATACTGTAAACCTGTTACCAACATATGTAACCATGTCTCTTGTGATTTCCATTTCAAAATAAGTTTGTATAGAGGAACTTTGGTAGAATTCAGGTTGAACTGAAACATACCTGTAATTGAAAGAGATCTTAATTTTCAGGGAGAAACTTTTGTGAATTTAATACAATCAGAACTTTTTTAAAGTACGTACATTGTACACAAGACAGTTGGTTTAGTAGCTATATCTTTGCTATGTCTTGCAAACATACTTATTTTGGTGCACTTAAGTTTTATTGCAAGATATATTTTGAAAAGGATGAAATGTGTAAATCATATTTTATAAAATTCTCTGCCATTACTAAAAATGTTTGATTTCTGTACTTGCCTCAAACTTAGTGAAAATTATATTTGCGTTCAGAATAAAATGTCCAACTCCTTGAAATTTCTTTTGCTTTTGTTTTTGTACAACAGTATAAAGAGTATACATTAGTTTGAGCCATTGTGGCATACACATCAAGTCTTTTTTTACTTTGTCAGGAAAATGGCGGCTGTAGATTGTAACATGCAAATATGTCATATAGAGGATGTCCCAATTAATTCCAATGTACATATTCAGTTTTATAATGTTATCTGAACATAGTGTGAATGATGTTTTTATGAGAAAAAAATATTTTAAGTGTTTTTTTAGCCCATCATCTGATTCATTTCTGTTTTCGTCTGTGGTCCGTCTGTCTTTCTGTCCTTTAACATTTCTTGTTACCGCTATTTCTCATATTGCATACAGGCAGCCATCTTGGTCTTTAATAGTTAATGTTTGTTAATGCTATTTCTCAAAACGTTTTGAAAGGATCTGTCTCAAATTTCATATGAAGTTCCCCTAGGGCCCTAGTTGTGCATATTACATTTAAGAACTGATCAATCCACAAGATGGTCGACTGGCCGCCATCTCAGAAAGTACTGAAGGGATCTGTCTCAAATTCCATACATAGGTTCCCTTTTGCCCCAAGTTGTGCATAATGCATTTTGGGACTGATTGGTCAACAAGATGGATGCAAGTTTGAAAAGCAGAGAAATGATCCCTCTGTCATGTGACAGACATAGATAATTCTTTGGTGGCCACCAAGATCCCTCTGGGATCTCTTGTTTAAAAGTACATTTCCACAAATCTGCATATTTTGCCCCAAATAGAGCAGTTAAATTTTTTTTCTCAAAACTAGTCTTTGTTTCATATCAATTGTTCCTGTAAGTATATAATTGATGTATTTGAGATGATTGAGATACTTCATTTGCATCATATAATCTACAGTCGCCATTTTCCTGTTAAGGTAAAAATGGACTCTTTGTGTATGCCTTTGTAAAGTTGAACCAGCGCTCCTACTACATGCTGTAAACACTAGTAAACATAATGGTCTGGTTATTTGGTGATAGAAATATGTACTGAACCCTGTGGACTTGCATATTTTGCCAATATGTACATGTACTAACAACACAACAATCTACGAGTCAACAGTAATATATAGGGTAAGGTCGTGGGCACAGACACGTAATATCAACTAAGTTATGTTCAAGTACACCTAAGAAGTGATATATAGGTATACAAAACAAGAGGGCCTGTATTGCTCACCTGGTTATTGTATGCCAAGTAATGTTCTGATTACAGGTTCATTGTTTCTTTTCTGAAGGAATTTAAGATTTACCTCTAATTTCCCTATTGGGACCCATTCTTTCTGCTCCAGGGGGTCAGAGCCAAAATTTATACAAACTCTGTTCCCCTTCCCCCAAGGATGTATCTGGCCAAATTTGGTTACATTCCATGCAGAACTCTATGACTAGTAGCAATTTAAAGGATTTACCTCTATTTCCCCTATTGGACCCCGCCCCTCCTGCCACCTGGGGGTAAGACCCAAAATTTATACAAATTCTGTTCCCTTTCCCAAAGAATTTTCTGGCCATTTGGTGATATTCCATGCAGAACTGCATGACTAGTAGCAATTTAAAGGATTTACCTCTGTTTCCCCCTATTGGGCCCCGCCCCTCCTGCCCCCTGGGGTCAGACCCAAAATTTATTCAAATTCTGTTCCCCTTCCCCCAAGGATGTTTCTGGCCAAATTTGGTTACATTCCATGCAGAACTCAATGGCTAGTAGCGATTTATAGGATTTACCTCAAATTCCCCTATTGGGCCCCGTCCCTCCTGTCCCTGGGGGGTCAGAGTGAAAATTTATACCAGTTCTGTTCCCCTTTTCCCAAGGATGGTTCTTGCCAAATTTGGTTTCAATTCATGTAGAACTCTATGACTAATAGCATTTTAAAGGATTTTCCTCTATTTCCCCTATTGGACCCCGCCCCTCCTGCCCTGGGGGGGGGGGGGGGGGGGGGGGGGGGGGGCAGAGCCAAATTTTATACAAGCTCTGTTCCCCTTCCCTCAAGGATGCTTCTGGCCAAATTTGGTAAAGGAAATGTTGACGGACGGACGCTGCGCCATGACATAAGCTCACCGGCCCTTTGGGCCAGGTGATTTAAAAACCTTGGGACCATTTGAAAAGGAAAAGATTACAAGAGATCCCAGAGGGATCTTGGCGCCCACCAAAGAATGATCTATGTCTGGCAATGGAAAGAGGGATCTTTTCTCTGCATTTCAAACTTTTTCAAACATACTAGGCCTATTTATAAAATTTTAGACAGATCCTTTTAGTACTTCATGAGAAATAGCGGTCACAAACATCAACTACCAAAATCAAAGATGGCTGCCTGATGGCCATATTGTTTTTTCTGATCAGTCTGAAAAACAGTGTGGCACTCCTAAGGCCCAAAGGGAACCTGCATATGGAATTTGAGACAGATCCCTTCAGTACTTTCTGAGAAACAGCAGTAACAAACATCATCTACCAAAATCCAGGATGGCTGCCTAGCGGCCATATTGTTTTTTCCGATCAGTCTGAAAATTAGCACTCCTAGGGCCTTAGGGGAACCCACATATGAAATTATGAGAAAAATCCGTGCAGAAGTTCTCAAGGAATAGCAGTAACAAGCATTGTTTACAACGGATGATGGACGATGGACAAAAGGCGTTACAAGATGGTGACTTTTACATCCACCAGTACAATATCTTTGTTGTGGCCTAAAATTACACTTCTTAGACAGTCCTTTTTACATTCAAACAAAATTTAGCACTGAAGCTTAAGAACTTTAAAATGTGTCAAGTTGTGGAAGCCATATTGGATTGACCAAAAAAAAATTGCACCAGTCAAACTTTAGAATAAGTCCAAAATGTGTTTTCAAGACGGCAGTTGTGGTGTCCATCTTGGATTCGGATAGACCGGAAAGATAACAAAACTTCTTTGGGACCATGTCAAGATAATTTCAAGAAAGTTTCAGTTTAATTAGACAGGTAGAACTTGAGAAGTAGTTCAAAATGAGTTTTCAAAATGATGGCTGTGGTAGCCATCATCGATTTACAGAATGACCCGAAAAATAACAACATTTCAGGCAAGTTTTAGCAGAACTTGAGAAGAAATTTACAATTTGAAAAGTTTATGGATGGTGCATTGCAAACAATGACGGACGAAGCACGCTGAATTTAGGGTAAAGATGATCTAAAAATGAAACAACCATTTACTATTTAGTGTAGATCCATTCACAGTTGTATTGAAAACTCATCAAACTGAAGTAATCAATCTAAATTTTATTTAAGATTATAGACTCGAGTAATTGAAGTGTTTTTGTACACAGCCGCGTATATCAGTACAAACCAGTTAAAAACAGACTGATAACAAATGTTTGACAAACAATCTTCACAACAAACAAGCTCATCTTAATCTTAGATATTTTTCAATATTCAATTGTTTCTTTTTACTCTGACTGGTTTGTGACTATGTCTTCCTTTAGGTTTAAAACTAGGAACACTCTTTAACTTTTCTATTTGAAGCTGTTCTTGTCTTCTTTTCTCAGCAAATTCTTTGGTAAAATCCAGTTCATTCATCATTTTCATAACATTTTTCTGTAAAATAATAAAACATAGACATCTTAATGTCATTATTATTCATGACTTTAAAACACTGTCAGGAGACACAGACAAACATTAGAAACCAAGAGAGTATCAACTGTGTACCACGATATGTTATGGAAAATATCCCTGTATTTCAGGTGCTCATATAAACGTGGCTAAATTCTTAGTATGAAGGCCATTTTTCACTTTTCACTAGTAAACACCATCCCATTTATCTAAACGATGACTTAGCATATGTAAAGCACAGGATTTTTAGCTTTCACAGGTTATCTCCCTTGCACCAGAAATAATTGTTTCGTTAAGAAAGCTAGCACATAAATTGATTTAAAAAAGAAACTCTTTGATATCTTCATTCCTTTAGAATCAAGGTTGAGTTGTATGAGTTGTCTTTGTAACAATAATCTAGAGTTATCAGAGGTTTAGGGAAGGAGGTATATAATTTGTGGCTACCCTATCACTATTGTCGTAATAATCTGTTACCTACCGCCATTTCTTTATTCATCTCTCGTCTCCGTAACTGTCCTTTACTCAGTGGTGTTGGTCGGCCATCTATATACAATACCAAATTTGTAATTATAAACTCATTAATTCATTGACTGTAGTTAATTTTTTGTATCTCTGTAATTATAAACTCATTAATTCATTGACTGTAGTAAATTTGTTATATCTCTAATGTATAAAATAAGGTTATCACAAGTAAAACAAGATATCTTTACTGAGAGTAGATTCTATCAATAGTATGTTTGCTTTCTTATTTGTGGTCATATTGGTCAATTATAGTGTTCTTTAACCTAAATCTGTGTAATCAAGTAAGTCATATTTACCTTTGGTACCTAAATAGGTGTAATCAGGTAAGTCATATATACCTTTGGTACCTGAATAGGTGTAATCAGGTAAGTTTTATTTACCTTTGGTACGTTAATAGGTGTAATCAGGTAAGTCATATATACCTTTGGTACCTAAATAGGTGTAATCAGGTAAGTTATATTTACCTTTGGTACCTAAATAGGTGTAATCAGGTAAGTTATATTTACCTTTGGTACCTAAATAGGTGTAATCAGGTAAGTTATATTTACCTAAATAGGTATAAACAGGTAAGTTATATTTACATTTGGTACCTAAATAGGTGTAATCAGGTAAGTTATATTTACCTTTGGTACCTAAATAGGTGTAATCAGGTAAGTCATATTTACCTTTGGTACCTAAATAGGTGTAATCAGGTAAGTTATATTTACCTAAATAGGTATAATCAGGTAAGTTTAATTACCTTTGGTACCTAAATAAGTGTAATCAGGTAAGTTATATTTACCTAAATAGGTATAAACAGGTAAGTCATATTTACCTTTGGTAACTAAATAGGTGTAATCAGGTAAGTTTTATTTACTTTTGGTACCTTAATAGGTGTAATCAGGTAAGTCATATATACCTTTGGTACCTAAATAGGTGTAATCAGGTAAGTTATATTTACCTTTGGTACCTAAATAGGTATAATCAGGTAAGTTATATTTACCTTTGGTACCTAAATAGGTGTAATCAAATAAGTCATATTTACCTTTGGTACCTTAATAGGTGTGATCAGGTAAGTTATATTTACCTAAATAGGTATAAACAGGTAAGTTATATTTACCTTTGGTACCTAAATAGGTGTAATCAGGTAAGTTATATTTACCTTTGGTACCTAAATAGGTGTAATCAGGTAAGTCATATTTACATTTGGTACCTAAATAGGTGTAATCAGGTAAGTCATATTTACCTTTGGTACCTAAATAGGTGTAATCAGGTAAGTTATATTTACCTTTGGTACCTAAATAGGTGTAATCAGGTAAGTCATATTTACCTTTGGTACCTAAATAGGTGTAATCAGGTAAGTCATATTTACCTTTGGTACCTAAATAGGTGTAATCAGGTAAGGTATATTTACCTTTGGTACCTAAATAGGTATAATCAAGTAAGTTATATTTACCTTTGGTACCTAAATAGGTATAATCAGGAAAGTTATATTTACCTGATTAGGTATAAACAGGTAAGTTATATTTACCTAAATAGGTATAAACAGGTAAGTCATTACCTTTGGTACCTAAATAGGTGTAATCAGGTAAGTTATATTTACCTTTGGTACCTAAATAGGTGTAATCAGGTAAGTTATATTTACCTTCAGTACATTGTACCTAAATAGGTATAATCAGGTAAGTTATATTTACCTAATTAGGTATAAACAGGTAAGTTATATTTACCTTTGGTACCTAAATAGGTATAATCAGGTAAGTTATATTTTCCTAAATAGGTATAATCAGATAAGTTATATTTACCTTTGGTACCTAAATAAGTATAATCAGGTAAGTTTTATTTACCTTTGGTACCTAAATAGGTATAATCAGGTAAGTTATATTTACCTAAATAGGTATAATCAGGTAAGTTATATTTACCTAAATAGGTATAAACAGGAAAGTTATATTAACCTACATAGGTATAAACAGGTAAGTTATATTTACCTAAATAGGTATAATCAGGTAAGTTATATTTAATTAAATAGGTATAAACAGGTATGTTATATTTACCTAAATAGGTATAATCAGGTAAGTTATATTTACCTAAATAGGTATAATCAGGTAAGTTATATTTACCTAAATAGGTATAATCAGGTAAGTTTAATTACCTTTGGTACCTAAATAAGTGTAATCAGGTAAGTTATATTTACCTAATAAGGTATAAACAGGTAAGTTATATTTACCTTTGGTACCTAAATTGGTATAATCAGGTAAGTTATATTTACCTAAATAGGTATAATCAGGTAAGTTATATTTACCTTTGGTACCTAAATAGGTATAATCAGGTAAGTTATATTTACTTTTGGTACCTAAATTGGTATAATCAGGTAAGTTATATTTACCTAAATAGGTATAATCAGGTAAGTTATATTTACCTTTGGTACCTAAATAGGTATAATCAGGTAAGTTATATTTACTTTTGGTACCTAAATAGGTATAATCAGGTAAGTTATATTTACCTAAATAGGTATAATCAGGTAAGTTATATTTACCTTTGGTACCTAAATAGGTATAATCAGGTAAGTTTTATTTACCTTTGGTACCTAAATAGGTATAATCAGGTAAGTTATATTTACCTGAATAGGTGTAATCAGGTAAGTTATATTTACCTAAAAAGGTATAAACCTAGATAGGTATAATCAGGTAAGTTATACTTACCTAAATAGGTATAATCAGGTAAGTTATATTTACCTAAATAGGGATAAACAGGTAAGTTAAATTTACCTATAAATGTATAATCAGGTAAGTTATATTTACCTTAATAGGTATAATCAGGTAAGTTATATTTACCTAAATAGGTATAATCAGGTAAGTTATATTTACCTAAATAGGTATAATCAGGTAAGTTTTATTTACCTTTGGTACCTAAATAAGTGTAATCAGGTAAGTTATATTTACCTAATAAGGTATAAACAGGTAAGTTATATTTACCTAAATAGGTATAAACAGGTAAGTTATATTTACCTAAATAGATATTATCATGTAAGTGACATACCGTTTTTGACCCCATAAGCACGCAGGTTATTTAAAAATTGAAAAAAAAATGAAAAGGTGCTTAATAAGACGAAATTATTGCAAACCTATGCCCATGTAATTGAAATGAGGCCTCAAAAAGGGGAGGGGCACCTATGGGGACATGGGTGCTTATTGGGTCGAATACGGTATTAACTTAAATATGTATAGTTGGGTAAGTTATATTTACCTAAGTAGGTATAATCAGGTAAGTCTGTGAGAGGCCCATAGGAAATACCATCCATCGCTTTACCTTGTCTGTATAAAAGTTATAAACACACATAATAAATACAACTAAAGTGATCCACAATTGTACCATATGACTAGCTAGCCATGGCCTGTCATTACAAAGTTCTCATACAATCACAATAATTCACAGGGATCAACTATGGTAAAACAAGCAAAGTCACGGATTTTATATCATTCGCTTTCTTTAATCAAAGGCCTATAACTCCACAAAATAGGGTCCAATGAAAGTGCCAATCAAACTTGGCAAAGAGTTGAACAGAAACAGACAAAAATGGTGTCTTGCATTAATCAGAGGGCCATAATTCTGCCAAATAGAATCCAATAAAAGTGTCAAGCATTTTTATTGCACAAAAACCAAGTTAAGCAATACAGACAGACAGACGGATAAAGGGACAGATGGACAAACCCAAATCAATGTCCCCCGTTTTGGTGAAAGAAGGGAATAAAAAACATTTTCTCAGTGGTCAAGAGGATCAATACCTAATAGAATATATTTAGCATTATATGTGATGAAGTGTACCAATTAAGGATCAAATACATGTAACAAAATGGTCTTAATTAGCAGATGGTCTTGATACAGATGTCGTCACTAAGGCAGGTTTCATGGTACATGTATGTTACAAAGTCTATCAAAGTCTTAGTGGCTAGATAGTAGGTCTAAAGAATGCTGTTAATCAAATCAATTATCCTGTGCTTCCTTCAAGGTTATTGGGGTCAAACATGTGTTACATTGCTTACATGACTTCTTCCCACAAATGAAAAGGACAGGGATTGACCCATTTCATAATATGTAATTTGCCTCTAAATGCAGAAAATCTAATGGGACAATTTATTCTGAGAGTGAATTGAAGAAAGTTTGGTAATAAACTGGTGTACTTACTTTACTCTCCATTCGCTACCAAAACGTGTTTTCTTCCATTCTGGACAAAATGGTCTATGCCTATTTTCATTTTTACATGTAATAGAAGATAAACTAAAGTTTCTAGCTGCTTCCCGTGGAATTACGAGATGACTCAACTTAATAATACCTGAAAAGAGAAAAGCAACACCAAACGTTAAAGATGTAGTAATACCTACAATTGTTTCATGGATTCATTTTAGTGCCAAAACCTGATTGCAGTAGTATTACAATTTACAGAAATATTTTGATAGTATTGGACAACAATATAGGATTGGACAACAGACTAAAGGTATCAACACTATATAGGATTGGACTACAGACTAAAGGTATCAACACTATATAGGATTGGACAACAGACTAAAGGTATCAACAATATAGGATTGGACAACAGACTAAAGGTATCAACACTATATAGGATTGGACAACAGACTAAAGGTATATCAACACTATAGGATTGGACAACAGACTAAAGGTATCAACAAGATAGGATTGGACAACAGACTAAAGGTATCAACACTATATAGGATTGGACAACAGACTAAAGGTATCAACAATATAGGATTGGACAACAGACTAAAGGTATCAACACTATATAGGATTGGACAACAGACTAAAGGTATCAACAAGTTAGGATTGGACAACAGACTAAAGGTATCAACACTATATAGGATTGGACAACAGACTAAAGGTATCAACAATATAGGATTGGACAACAGACTAAAGGTATCAACACTATATAGGATTGGACAACAGACTAAAGGTATCAACACTATATAGGATTGGACAACAGACTAAAGGTATCAACAACATAGGATTGGACAACAGACTAAAGGTATCAACACTATATAGGATTGGACAACAGACTAAAGGTATCAACAATATAGGATTGGACAACAGACTAAAGGTATCAACAATATAGGATTGGACAACAGACTAAAGGTATCAACATATATAGGATTGGACAACAGACTAAAGGTATCAACAATATAGGATTGGACAACAGACTAAAGGTATCAACAATATAGGATTGGACAACAGACTAAAGGTATCAACAATATAGGATTGGACAACAGACTAAAGGTATCAACAACATAGGATTGGACTACAGACTAAAGGTATCAACAAGATAGGATTGGACTACAGACTAAAGATATCAACAATATAGGATTGGACAACAGACTAAAGGTATCAACAATATAGGATTGGACAACAGACTAAAGGTATCAACACTATATAGGATTGGACAACAGACTAAAGGTATCAACAATATAGGATTGGACAACAGACTAAAGGTATCAACACTATATAGGATTGGACAACAGACTAAAGGTATCAACACTATATAGGATTGGACAACAGACTAAAGGTATCAACAATATAGGATTGGACAACAGACTAAAGGTATCAACACTATATAGGATTGGACAACAGACTAAAGGTATCAACACTATATAGGATTGGACAACAGACTAAAGGTATCAACACTATATAGGATTGGACAACAGACTAAAGGTATCAACAATATAGGATTGGACAACAGACTAAAGGTATCAACACTATATAGGATTGGACAACAGACTAAAGGTATCAACAATATAGGATTGGACAACAGACTAAAGGTATCAACACTATATAGGATTGGACTACAGACTAAAGGTAGTATCAACAATATAGGATTGGACAACAGACTAAAGGTATCAACACTATATAGGATTGGACAACAGACTAAAGGTATCAACACTATATAGGATTGGACAACAGACTAAAGGTATCAACACTATATAGGATTGGACTACAGACTAAAGGTATCAACAATATAGGATTGGACAACAGACTAAAGGTATCAACAATATAGGATTGGACAACAGACTAAAGGTATCAACACTATATAGGATTGGACAACAGACTAAAGGTATCAACAATATAGGATTGGACAACAGACTAAAGGTATCAACACTATATAGGATTGGACAACAGACTAAAGGTATCAACATATATAGGATTGGACAACAGACTAAAGGTATCAACACTATATAGGATTGGACAACAGACTAAAGGTATCAACAATATAGGATTGGACAACAGACTAAAGGTATCAACACTATAGGATTGGACAACAGACTAAAGGTATCAACACTATATAGGATTGGACACAACAGGACAAAAAGGTATCAACACTATATAGGATTGGACAACAGACTAAAGGTATCAAACATATAGGATTGGACAACAGACTAAAGGTATCAACAATATATAGGATTGGACAACAGACTAAAGGTATCAACACTATATAGGATTGGACAACAGACTAAAGGTATCAACACTATATAGGATTGGACAACAGACTAAAGGTATCAACACTATATAGGATTGGACAACAGACTAAAGGTATCAACACAATATAGGATTGGACAACAGACTAAAGGTATCAACACTATATAGGATTGGACAACAGACTAAAGGTATCAACAATATAGGATTGGACTACAGACTAAAGGTATCAACAATATAGGATTGGACAACAGACTAAAGGTATCAACACTATATAGGATTGGACAACAGACTAAAGGTATCAACACTATATAGGATTGGACAACAGACTAAAGGTATCAACAATATAGGATTGGACAACAGACTAAAGGTATCAACAATATAGGATTGGATAACAGACTAAAGGTATCAACACTATATAGGATTGGACAACAGACTAAAGGTATCAACACTATATAGGATTGGACAACAGACTAAAGGTATCAACACTAGGATTGGACAAACAGACTAAAGGTATCAACATATAAAATGGGACAACAGACTAAAGGTATCAACACTATATAGGATTGGACAACAGACTAAAGGTATCAACACTATATAGGATTGGACAACAGACTAAAGGTATCAACAAGATAGGATTGGACAACAGACTAAAGGTATCAACAACATAGGATTGGACTACAGACTAAAGGTATCAACACTATATAGGATTGGACAACAGACTAAAGGTATCAACAATATAGGATTGGACACAGACTAAAGGTATCAACATATATAGGATTGGACAACAGACTAAAGGTATCAACAATATAGGATTGGACAACAGACTAAAGGTATCAACACTATATAGGATTGGACAACAGACTAAAGGTATCAACATATAGGATTGGACAACAGACTAAAGGTATCAACAATATAGGATTGGACAACAGACTAAAGGTATCAACAATATAGGATTGGACAACAGACTAAAGGTACAAATAAGATCAACACAAAGTATAGGATTGGACAACAGACTAAAGGTATCAACACTATATAGGATTGGACAACAGACTAAAGGTATCAACAATATAGGATTGGACTACAGACTAAAGGTATCAACACAATATAGGATTGGACAACAGACTAAAGGTATCAACACTATATAGGATTGGACAACAGACTAAAGGTATCAACGAAAGATAGGATATAGGATTGGACAACAGACTAAAGGTATCAACAATATAGGATTGGACAACAGACTAAAGGTATCAACAATATAGGATTGGACAACAGACTAAAGGTATCAACACTATATAGGATTGGACAACAGACTAAAGGTATCAACAATAATAGGATTGGACAACAGACTAAAGGTATCAACAATATAGGATTGGACAACAGACTAAAGGTATCAACAATATAGGATTGGACAACAGACTAAAGGTATCAACAATATAGGATTGGACAACAGACTAAAGGTATCAACTATATAGGATTGGACAACAGACTAAAGGTATCAACAACTATATAGGATTGGACAACAGACTAAAGGTATCAACAATATAGGATTGGACAACAGACTAAAGGTATCAACACTATATAGGATTGGACACAGACTAAAGGTATCAACAACTATATAGGATTGGACAACAGACTAAAGGTATCAACACTATATAGGATTGGACAACAGACTAAAGGTATCAACATATATAGGATTGGACAACAGACTAAAGGTATCAACAATATAGGATGGATTGGACAACAGACTAAAGGTATCAACACTATATAGGATTGGACAACAGACTAAAGGTATCAACAATATATAGGATTGGACAACAGACTAAAGGTATCAACACTATATAGGATTGGACAACAGACTAAAGGTATCAACAATATAGGATTGGACAACAGACTAAAGGTATCAACATATATAGGATTGGACAACAGACTAAAGGTATCAACAATATATAGGATTGGACAACAGACTAAAGGTATCAACAATATAGGATTGGACAACAGACTAAAGGTATCAACACTATATAGGATTGGACAACAGACTAAAGGTATCAACACTATATAGGATTGGACAACAGACTAAAGGTATCAACAATATAGGATTGGACAACAGACTAAAGGTATCAACAAATAGGATTGGACAACAGACTAAAGGTATCAACAATATAGGATTGGACAACAGACTAAAGGTATCAACACTATATAGGATTGGACAACAGACTAAAGGTATCAACACAATATAGGATTGGACAACAGACTAAAGGTATCAACACTATATAGGATTGGACAACAGACTAAAGGTATCAACACTATATAGGATTGGACAACAGACTAAAGGTATCAACAATATAGGATTGGACAACAGACTAAAGGTATCAACAATATAGGATTGGACAACAGACTAAAGGTATCAACACTATATAGGATTGGACAACAGACTAAAGGTATCAACACTATATAGGATTGGACAACAGACTAAAGGTATCAACAATATAGGATTGGACAACAGACTAAAGGTATCAACAATATAGGATTGGACAACAGACTAAAGGTATCAACACTATATAGGATTGGACAACAGACTAAAGGTATCAACACTATATAGGATTGGACAACAGACTAAAGGTATCAACACTATATAGGATTGGACAACAGACTAAAGGTATCAACACTATATAGGATTGGACAACAGACTAAAGGTATCAACACTATATAGGATTGGACAACAGACTAAAGGTATCAACAATAGGATTGGACAACAGACTAAAGGTATCAACAATATAGGATTGGATAACAGACTAAAGGTATCAACAATATAGGATTGGACAACAGACTAAAGGTATCACACTATATAGGATTGGACAACAGACTAAAGGTATCAACAATATAGGATTGGACTACAGACTAAAGGTTATTGGACAACAGACTAAAGGTATCAACAATATAGGATTGGACAACAGACTAAAGGTATCAACAATATATAGGATTGGACAACAGACTAAAGGTATCAACAATATAGGATTGGACAACAGACTAAAGGTATCAACAATATAGGATTGGACAACAGACTAAAGATATCAACAATATAGGATTGGACAACAGACTAAAGGTATCAACAATATAGGATTGGACAACAGACTAAAGGTATCAACAATATAGGATTGGACAACAGACTAAAGGTATCAACACTATATAGGATTGGACAACAGACTAAAGGACAACAATATAGGATTATCAGACTAAAGGTATCAACAATATAGGATTGGACAACAGACTAAAGGTATCAACATATATAGGATTGGACAACAGACTAAAGGTATCAACAAATAGGATTGGACAACAGACAGGATATAAGGATCAACAGACTAAAGGTATCAACAATATAGGATTGGACAACAGACTAAAGGTATCAACATATATAGGATTGGACAACAGACTAAAGGTATCAACAATATAGGATTGGACAACAGACTAAAGGTATCAACAATATAGGATTGGACAACAGACTAAAGGTACAACATAAGGTGACACAGACTAAAAGTATCAAAATAGGATTGGACAACAGACTAAAGGTATCAACACTATATAGGATTGGACAACAGACTAAAGGTATCAACATATATAGGATTGGACAACAGACTAAAGGTATCAACAAATAGGATTGGACAACAGACTAAAGGTATCAACAATATAGGATTGGACAACAGACTAAAGGTATCAACAATATAGGATTGGACAACAGACTAAAGGTATCAACAAGATAGGATTGGACAACAGACTAAAGGTATCAACAATATAGGATTGGACAACAGACTAAAGGTATCAACAATATAGGATTGGAAACAGACTAAAGGTATATAGGATTGGATAACAGACTAAAGGTATCAACAAATAGGATTGGACAACAGACTAAAGGTATCAACAATATAGGATTGGACAACAGACTAAAGGTATCAACAAATATAGGATTGGACAACAGACTAAAGGTATCAACAATAGGATTGGACAACAGACTAAAGGTATCAACATATATAGGATTGGACAACAGACTAAAGGTATCAACAATATAGGATTGGACAACAGACTAAAGGTATCAACAACTATAGGATTGGACAACAGACTAAAGGTATCAACAATATAGGATTGGACAACAGACTAAAGGTATCAACAATATAGGATTGGACAACAGACTAAAGGTATCAACAATATTAGGATTGGAAACAGACTAAAGGTATCAACACTATATAGGATTGGACAACAGACTAAAGGTATCAACAAATAGGATTGGACAACAGACTAAAGGTATCAACAATATAGGATTGGACAACAGACTAAAGGTATCAACACTATATAGGATTGGACAACAGACTAAAGGTATCAACACTATATAGGATTGGACAACAGACTAAAGGTATCAACACAATAGGATTGGACAACAGACTAAAGGTATCAACACTATATAGGATTGGACAACAGACTAAAGGTATCAACAACTATATAGGATTGGACAACAGACTAAAGGTATCAACAACATATTGGATTGGATACAGACTAAAGGTATCAACAATATAGGATTGGACAACAGACTAAAGGTATCAACAAATAGGATTAACAGACTAAAGGTATCAACAATATAGGATTGGACAACAGACTAAAGGTATCAACAATATAGGATTGGACAACAGACTAAAGGTATCAACAATATAGGATGGACAATAGATTTCTTCTTCTTATAGACACAATTCCATCGATGTCAATGATTATATTGTGCGTTGTGCAGTTTGGCAGAGGTGTGATTGTGAAAAAAAAGAGTGAAGTTATTTACAGTGATTGTGAAGGTGCATGTTATTTTTTACTTTATTTTTTTTTAGTGTATAGCTATAAGATAAAAATATGATAGAATTTTAGGGAGTGGGGTTTAGGTCTTCAAGTTCTGTTTTTAGGATATGTGACTTGAAGACCTCTAGTGTAGTGCTTTGTACTGTAGCCACCGGTAGGATGTTCCATTGTTTAATTGTGTGTGGAAAAAATGAGTGTTTGAATATGTCCTTGGTGGCAGCTATATGTCTATATGTGAATGGGTGTGATTGTCTAGTCCTGTAGTCTGTCTGATTAAGAATTTGACTATAGTTTATTGCCACATAATGGTGTATGATTTTATAAAATAAAATTAAAATGTTCTTATTCTGCGTGTTTGTAGTGAGGTCCAGTTGAGGTTTTCCATCATGTCTTGTACTGAACTTGTGTTGTGGTATCTGCTTTATGTGTAGCGTGCTGCTCTGCGTTGTTTTTTCAATTTGCATGATTTGATTGATCTGGTGAGAGTCCCATACGTAGGAGAAGTACTCCAGTTTGGGTCTAACTATGGATTTGTAAGCATGTTCTTTTATATGTTGTGAGTTTATCTGTAGGTTTCGTTTCAAGAATCCTAGTGTCTTGTTAGCATTTGCAGTTATGTTGTTGATGTGCGTGTCCCATTGTAAGTTATTTTGTATTGTGATTCCTAGGTATTTGCAAGATGTTACTTGTTGTAATTTGTGGTCATGGAGTTTGTATGTATAATTGGTCTTTGTGCGTTAGGGGCCGTGGTGGCCGAGTGGTTAAGATCTCCCGACATATAACCACAAGCCCTCAACCTCTGGGAAGCGGGTTCGAATCCCATGTGGGCTGTTGCCAGGTACTGACCGTTAGTAGGTGGTTTTTCTCCGGGTACTCCTGTTTTCCTCAACCAACAAACCTGGCACGTCCTTACATGACCCTGGTTGTTAATAGGACGAAAAAATAAACAAACCAAATTGTGCGTTTGTTTGAGATGCTGAGGACCTTACACTTGTCCCGGTGGAAGGACATTAACCAATCTTCCTCCCACCTACCTGCTGCGTCTAGATCTTCTTGTAATTTACTGTTGTGTTGGTCTAACCTTTGACGATGACAGTGATGTACTTGCCGCGCAACTTGCGCAATACCTATTGCATACTGGGTTACAATATAATGCTAAACACGAGTTTATTGGTTGGTGGGCATGGCTTATATCATGTGATATGTGTGATCCACATGTGATAGATCTATCCTGAACTCATCGGGTACTACAGTATTCATAAGAACTGCAGGATGTGTCAATACTTTCTATTACCCGCAGTTTTTACAACAGACATTTCTTCAAAGAAAGCTCTGGCATTAAATGCGATAACGCGGTTTTTCATGAGCTGCTGTCCGTTTTTCGGCCATGATAGACTGGATAACTTTTCGCGTCATCGCTAGTATAATTCACGGTAGGAAATGTGCGTCGCAAATGTTACATCGAGAACAACGTAATGGCTGCCGTGAGGCCTGCCTAATGGTAAGTTAACCTCTGTTTGTTTCTTTATCAATCAACTTCTTAGATATCAATGCCGTCTAAAGTACTTTTAGTTCACTCTAGATTTATCGGCTGTTAACGGATTTCTTACAGAATGTGTCGTTTTTTCAAACATTCAAGGACAAACATCGTACGCTCGTAGATCTAACGTTGTTATCGTTAGGACTTCTACACGGAAATGCAACAAATTGCCTCGAAATTCTAAAATCGCCGATGGAACCATTTGCAGCGTACGGACATTCCTCTTTGATAAACTGGTCATTATTTTATGACTGTTTATTCTATGAACTTAAGACTTTGTTGGTAATTTTGCTTGGGTTCCGATGAACAGGTGACTGGGTCAAATGTCCCCCGTGCAGTCACATTCTTTATAATCTTGTGACAACCTCCTCTCATTACATCAGTTTTTTTTACTAATGTCATGAAAAAAGATAATCCTTTAGTTTATAATGAAGATCAAGTATTTAAGAAGTTTACCGTCCGTCAGTACCCCGTTGGCATAAGATCTTCCTCACACGTTTTTCTTATCAGGCGGCAGGCGCAGCCATATTGCCTTTCAAACTCAGAATATTGTCAGATAAACTCCGCCCACTCGTTCTATCGCCTGATGTCGGGTAGGATATCTAAACTCCGCCCCTCCAGACAATTGACAGAACCACTCGACCAGTTGATAATACTGTCGCTCAACAATAGAGTCAACATACCGAGGTATTACATCATTTATTTTGTCAACGGTTAGACCGACACGACAGTAAGTGAATCTTGTGTGATATGTATGGTTTTGTATAATATGCTGTCATCTGCAAAGAGTCTGAAGGTGCTGTGTTTGATGTATTCTGGGAAGTCGTTTATAAGGAAGAGTATTGGGCCCAAACAGGTTCCTTGAGGTACTCCTGAGACTAAAGGTATATCAACAATATAGGATTGGACAACCACGGGCGTCTGCATCTGGTTTTGGAAAAATAAAATATCCTACCCCTACTATATGCATATAGTAATATAATGTATATAGTAGTGGAAGGATAATTTATTTTTCCAAAAACCAGATGCAAACGCCTGTAGGACAACAGACTAAACAGGTCGGGGAGAAGTCCTGATTTGGCTATTATAGCCAAATACGGCTATAATAGCCAAATATAGCTATATAAAAAGTGGCAAAACGCATTGATTCATTCAGAAGAGGTATATGTTGCAAAAAGCGAGAGTTTTTGGCGCTATGTACGTTATCCTTGTCCTAAGTTGACACGATAACAAGGTTAAAATGAAAAACTCACCTGTGCATTTTTCTGTAAAATCATCGTTTTTCTAGCAGGAAATTGCAATTGTTGTCTGCATTTGCTTATTAAACAATTTCTAATCCATCTGAAGGTCACAATAACTTGCACATGTTCTCCTATATTTGTGCCAATCGAGTCAGAGTCGCTTCAACCGGAAGGGGATTTATACGACTTTTTTTTTCCCCTTTTTGACCGGCGGCCGAAAATGTCAATGGGCCGACTTGGGTATGGTCCGAGTTTTCCTTCAGTTAGAGTTACTCCCCTTCGTTCATTCTGTTATCATGGCGATAAAAACCAGGGAATTTACACAAAATTGTACAGGTGAGTTTTTTGGTTTCAACATCGTTTTGGTAATAACTAAGTACATGGATCATATTCCAATTTACTGTAAAACTCGCTTTTTGCTTTAAATACATTTTTCGGCAGATTTCATGTGTTTTGCCACTGTTTATATAGCTATATTTGGCTATTATAGCCGTTTTTGGCTATTATAGCCAAATCAGGACTTCTCCCCGACCTGCTAAATGTAGGATTGGACAACAGAATGACAGTGTCTTCTCTCAGAAGGAGGATTTATTGGCTAAATTTGCGCGGAAATCGTACAGACACAGATGCGATGGCGAGAACATTGCTACTCGGCGAGAACTGGTCGCCTGCCTGTACACCGACTTTGGACGAAACGTCTGGCATTGCATATTGTGGTCTTGGCAATGTTGATGTCCTTGGGGACTTGTGTCTTACTCTAACTGAGAGTACTTTGGGAAAAAATGAATGCGAATTGACAAACTGGTTATTCTCACATTGAGATAGATATCTTCAGCTTGTCTAGTTTACTTACAATTCCTATACATAGCAATTACGCTCACTGTGGTCTGAGGTGGTGGTCGCTCTCTGACGAGGTCCGTAACCGGAAATGCAAAAAGACGAAATAAACAGCCGAAACGTATCCGGATATTTTTTTCCGGAAACTGTCAAAATAAGAGCCATGACGAGGACAAAGGTGAACAAGAATAGTGATATTGGCTATTAGATTTGTCTGTATGTATTCTCCACCGTGTCAAATCGTTTATCTATTTCTATGTAACATAATATAGAATATAATATTAATTACGTTGCAGTACAATAACGTCAGTGACGAAAATGTGACGAGATGCGACTCAAGACTCGCACATAACTAACGTTACAATTATAATTTTGTACAGGAGATGGCATCTAGAGATACTCGTGCTACGTTAGTATATATATAGTTGTAAAATGAACGAGGAAAGCTTGGCTACTATATTGCATTGTGCAATTCAAATTTTTACATATATATCCTTTAATCATGTATAATTTATACATATGAGATAGAATGAGGAAATTAATAAAAAAACTTTTAATGATGAATTATAGTTGACCCCATATAACCAGAAACACCCATGGTACATATGATACATGTATATGTTACTGATATAATGCAAACACACAAATCAGTTTCTTTGTGAAAATGCCTAATCCTTATGGTTTACTGGAAGATATTTACATTTTCACTGTGCAGCCCTTCGTATTATAATGTACATTTGTAACTACCAAACGGAGTAGCATTCATCAGTCTATGAACTTCCATCCGCTTATTATAAAGTCTTTATTTATTGGATGCAAAATTTCTTGGGATTTCATTATAATTGTTATCAAATAGAAATATAAGCATTGAAAGTCTTTCAGTTAATTTGTTAGCGCACTAATCATGGAATTTCCTTATGTCCAGTTGGCATTCATACTGGCTATGAATGCCAACTGAAAGATGTTCATGAATGCTTAAATAAATACTGTATTTCAAACAATGGTATTTCTCCTTCACCCTAGAGAGTATCGAACTGATGTGGAGAGTATCATACTGAATACCCTTGACTCGCTAAGTTGACCCAAAAATTCTATGAAGCCGGATAATCTATTTGACATAATTAACTAGCAATAATATAATCATTACGAAAGGCAATTAGCTAAATCTATCCTGAAATGATCCTAGCTGACATAGTCGGATATATTAGTCCCGACCAAGTGTTGTTATTTTTCGGGTAAATCCAAAATCCAAGATGGCCACTATACAGCCAGCATATTGAAAACACTTTTTGAACTATACTTCTCTAGTTCTCATAGTGCAATTTAACTGCAATATTGTAACTCAAAAAACTTTTAAACAGACAATGGTGTTGCACGTCTTTATACATATATTTGTTTTAAAGTGAACAGTCGGGCAAGGATGGCTAAAGTCGGTAAAAATGGTGTGAATGTATCCAGTATAATTTCTTATGAAATGGAAAAATAAAATCTCTCGTCAAAATCTGTCTGCGTACAAAGAAATTAATTTAAAGTATGGAAATTCTAAAACGTCCTGCCGGCTCACTATGTCAGTGGTTACATTTCCACGCAGCCTCGCTTTCAATGCTTTCAACTTTTCTTTACTTTAATGGTCAGAACTGGGAAACTAAGCAGAACTTGACGGTCATATTAATATGTGAGAACTTTTGGAAGGCCAATGAACGCATTTAGAGATGGTGGAGTGATATGGCGGCTGAGACGGGATGACTGATACATATACGGATGTTAGTTGGAATGAGAGGAGAGAGATAAGTAGAGAGCATGCTGGGATGTATGTATAAGAATTATATTGAAAATGAATGTGTAAAATCCAAGTATATGAATGAGATTAGATACAGGTGTAATGAGCCAATATCTGAGCACAAAAAAAAAAAAAAAAAAAAAAAAAAATGAACGCATTTAGACTGGTTTTCTTTGCCCGAATATTCACTTTAAGTGCAATTTAAATTAAGGCACACTATACGTAACTTTTCATTTTTTTTTAATCACAAACATTTACAAGAAAATTACCACGTTTTCTCTGCATAAAATAATGACCAAAGCAAGGTAAGATGTTACTGCATGCGACCAACTGTGAAGTTTCAAACAATTATAAATAATTATTGTGGCCCACAATAAATACAAAACGAAAGGATACGAAGAATTTCACGAAGCTCTCGATTTCCCATAAATATTACCTGACCCGGCCGTTCGACTTTTCGCACGGGAAAAACAGAAACAAGCATGTTATCGTTAAAATAAACTACGAATTTATTGACTATGTTAAACTGATATAATGTTAATATTATAAACTACGCTGAACAATTGTGAGTAATTCTTCTGGAGAAGTAAGTATAATGTTTTATGGATAAATAAACATATATATTGTGGTTTCATTTTGTAAAATATTGTTAAAATAAATATTGTGTGGCTTCCTTAGTATGTACATTTTGTAGTGGGATTGGACTGGGTCGATCATTGTTAACCATGCAGATGCAGGTAGCTCAGCAGTATAGCATTGGCTAGTGTTCAGAGGTCCCGGGTTCAAATCCCGGTCTGGTCACTACATTTCTCCTCTCCTGTTTCTAAGTATTGATGTCACTATTTTTCAATTTCATCGGGGTATGAAAGAAACAAGATTTATTTCATACCTTGATGAAATAAAAACAATAGTAACAAACATACTTATGTAAGTTATTTACCAGACTGCTTGATGAAATTAAATACGTTTACATGTACGATTCCATTGATTTTCCAAGGGATTATCCCAGAGTATTTTTTTCCAAATCAATACACGACGTCAATGTTTCTATTGTGGCGTCACGATAACATTGGGTATTCGTGCCATTCTCAGATTATTTCTATTTTCATAGTTGTATGCAAAAAAGGTATTGACCAATCAGAAAGCCAGATTTGGTATAAAAACAAAGAAAATGTATTATTGAGTAATTATTTATTTAGGCATTATTCTCAATATCTTTTGGGGTTATGAAGTCGTAGATAATAAACGGAAGGACGTTCTTCATGGATGCAAAGCGTCTCTGATAAAGTGAAATGTGTTTGCAGAGAATGATAGTCTGTGGCGGAAACTACACGCTAGCACCAGAAATATATACTGTACAATTTGCACATATGTTTCTTGTAGTATTGAATGACACAAACATCTGAAACTGACTAATTTAATTAAAAACACCTATTGTCAATTATTAACAAATTTTCGCACATAAATACAAATCAGGTTTAAATAGTCAATAAATGTAATTGCCAACTGGATAACTTAGTAAACTTACTTTGAAACAGGTGGATTGCATACTGCATCAACGTGTAAATGTATAGACCTAATAACGCTTTAGTAATTGTCGGTTATGCAATGACAACTGTTTGAAGATAGCAAGTATGTTTACAAGAAGATTTTCGACCGCTCGATATCATATACGGAATAATGCTAAAATATACGTCTATTATCATTATTTTAGGTAATTGTTATAATGGTCGATCATTGTATATGTTTGTGATTACAAAAAAAAATGAAAAGTTACATTTAGTGTGCCTTTAACTGGAAACTCAATGTACCTGAAATTATCCTGACATGGTCCCAATCAAGGGTTGTTATTTTTAGTCAACATGATGGTGCCGTATACTAGCTGGTAATTAAGTGTGACATTGATTATTGATACACTTTGTTTTCTATTTCACACAGGTCCTTCTGTCTCAAACAGACCCTTTTATTAGGACATGGCTACAGCAGGTGGGTATGAGCAACAGGGCTGGTCGACCCTACCTGACCATATCGTAGTTCGTATTCTCCTCCATCTGGATCTGACTGACCGTTACAATGCATCACTGGTCTGTCGCTCCTGGCAGGCATGCTTTCACCAGCCCTACTTGTGGCGCTACTTTCACTTCCGCTTCCTCACTACTGTGGACCCCCAAAAGGATCGTATGTGGGGATACAGTCAGTGCCTAGCCAAGCATGGTCATCACCTAAGAAGTGTTCGACTCTCATTAGACCAGGGAGATGTGGAGAATAGACATCACGCCTGCCGTGTGATTGAATCATTGGCTACAACAGAAGGTCGCCAGCTAGCAGAAATCAAAATCTTTTTTACAGGTGAGAACCCTTTATTCTACGCTGGAGCTGAATTTGTGGCTGCTCTAAAGACATTATTTGGTCCAACCCCACCTACAATAAAAGCGCCACGGTCACAGATCGTACATGTGGACCTGAGTGATCTGACTGTTCCCTTCGATGATTCTGTCTTTATGATTTTAGCTGAAAACCATCCAAACCTACAGTCACTGAACATTCTTAATAGAATGCTGATCTGTAAGGTTAGTCCGTCTTCAATACTACATCTGGTTCAGAAGTGCAGGAAACTCACTAGACTAATGGCCTACCATTGCAGTCTATCGGATGATATTCTTGCTTGCTTTGCTGAGAGCGATCGTGCCCCAGTTGAACATCTGGGTATAGTGTGTAGGAGGGAGGAGAAATACAGTAAGACACTTGCATCTGAGCTGTGGCGGGATCTGGTGACTGCCTCCCCTAGCCTCAGGGTCAGTTTGGGATTTGACCACACTTGTCCTTTGATCAAGGTTGGGGAACTCATGCTACCAGAGATCCCGGTCAGAGAACTTAGACTGGAAACTTTTACACGAATCTTTGAGGAAGTGAACCTTGCAGCAGCCTATTATGCTCCCACTCTGGAAAAACTTGTCCTTCAGACTAGAAATTCTGACGACCTTGGAACAGCTCTTATCAACTTAACACAGACATGTAAATTACTGAAATCCATATATGTTTATTGTGTGCTAAAGAGAGAGGTAGTTGAAGAGATTCTGGCCAGCTCACCTTTGATAAGAGAAACAAAAGACTACATACTGAAGTGGACAGCTGATCCTGAGCCCTGGGTTGTAGGGGTAGAGGAAGGCGATTAGAGTAAAAATGATTAGAGAGGTCAGGAGCCATACTAAGTCAAATACTGTAGAGGTCAAAAAGGGTACATGTCATATGTTACAGTAAACGCCACATTTCACAAAGTCAGATTAATGATATAGTGCATTTCACAAAGTCAGATTTATTTCACAAAGTCAGATTTATTTCACAAAGTCAGATTAATGATATAGTGCATTTCACAAAGTCAGATTAATTTCACGTCAGATTAATGAGATATAGTGCATTTCACAAAGTCAGATTTATTTCACAAAGTCCTTGCCAATCTTTCATATAATATGTAATACATGTATATTCTTTTATTTACAAGTAGCTATGTACCGGTACTACATATTGCTTTGTACGAAGTATTATGCGGTAGCCTGAAGAAGAAATTACAAGATTTCTGTTACACATGGCACATGGTGCAAAGTAGTAACTTAGATGACATACTAATTTTGTATAGATTGATACAAAAACACCCATGTTGGATTTTACAATATCTGCTTTCTACGAAGTGTTTCTAATTGTCCGACTGACTTCTTGTAGTCTGGAGTTTTGTATTGTGTATAAATATATGGTTGGATTGTGATCATAATAAGTTAAGGGCACCGTGCTAATTTGGTTCTTTGACTAGAGTAGGGCCCAACAGGGAATTTAGATGTAAATCTTTAAATTCCTTCAGAAAAAAAAACAATGAACCTGTATTCAGAACATTACTTGGCATTACAAACCAGGTGAGAGATACAGGCCCTCTGGGCCTCTTGTTGTTGATGGTAAAAGTGTTAAGTAAGAAACTTTTGTTACTGAAGAAAAGTACTAATACGTCTGTTCCTATTTCTAATAGATAAAAATTACCATAGCACCTTTAGGTAAATGAAACGGGTTCGATGATTAACCAAAAGTTATAAACTTACTGCTAATACTACACTTCTATTAAGTCCCTAAACAATATTGAAGATGAATTAATTATCAATTTCCATAACATTGGTGTCTTATGTTTTCCCGTCATCGTCCTAATTGCTGCACAGTAGTTGACTATCACTACGCCACACGCAAAACATCGAAGTGAACCTTCATTGTTATCATCAATTTACACAGGGAATCTGGCATTGTAACTTCATTTCACAATAGGCTGTGATATAGAAGTTTGAATATTATAAGTGTTACTGATAATATTTGTTGTTTTTGTTTTGAAAACATAGTGGGCCTTTAGGCAATGTTCCTATATACACATGTACATATTGTCAGAATTACTGCAATGGTTTTATTTTACATACCAAATGTTAATGTCATAAATAATACCAAAATCGTTGTCTTCCTAAAGATGTTTTTTAAAACTTATTATTTTATATATTTAAACTGTTGTTTATAAACTATGTGTTTGTTGTTGGAAAAGTTCTGTGTAACATGCCTATGACCTATAGCCATATCTTGGTGCTAGCTATTTACAATTTCTGTGATCATGATGCAATGTAATGTGATTAATGATGATGAATACAAATAAATATTGGCTTGCTGTGCATTGTTGACATCTTGGAGAGTTTTCTGAAATAAAAATGACATTTTCTCTCATGGCTCTTTTGGGTATAGTGTTGGTTGAATATCTCCATATGTCGAGGCTTGTGTAACATGCAACAATGTGGTATCACAGAGCATCAGCAAAATGGACATGTTTTCTTGGTATATTTCAGGAAGTTTCAGAAACCAGGCTGGTGTAACTTCAAAGGAAGCAAACATTGAGATTTGCATAAAAAAGATTGTACTATTTTCATTCAAATATTTTTTTTTTATGTAATACCAGATACTACAGAATTTTCAATATAGGGGGGGATGTCTTTATAGGAATATTGCAATAATAATTTCAATGTATAACCGAAAATACTCTTTCACATGTGGACATAAAGTATATGTACATTCAAATCCCTTACCCAATATATGGCCATAGCTAGAGCCTCTTGGTTTTTCGATCTTCTGACCGAAGGGTCTGGATGACCTATAGTCAATGTACTTTGTCCGTCATTGTCCGCCTTACGTAAACTTTTCTTTCACATTTTAAACTTCTTCTAAAGTTCCACCTCTGGGATTGAGCTGAAACTTCCCTGAAATGATCCTGACATGATGATTGTGACGTGGTCCCAATGAAGTCTAATTATTTTTCGGATTGATATGAAATCAAAGATGCCCACCATTATAAATACATTTTGAACTTTTTCTCAAGTTTAACCACTGCGATTTAGTTGAAATGATCCTGACATGATCATATCCATCTCTGTAGATGTTATGTGACAACAATTGTTTTTGAAAAGGCAGATTATTGTTGTATGCAAATGGTGACTATATTTACTTACAAGTAAATTTAGTGTATCTGCGAAATAATCCATATTTTTTGGTTTAATATTGAATGCAAGTCATTTATAATCAAATGACACATAAGAAATTTATATCCCCACTTTCGTTAATCAATGGTCCATAACTCCGCCAAATAGGGTCCAATGAAAGTGCCAATCGAAATTTGCAAAGGCCCGAGACATTTAACCATGTGACCAAGTTTTTAGAAAATCAAGTAATATTTGCTAGAGTTATTAAATGAAAACAGATGAAAATAGTGTTTTTCATTAATCAAAAGGCTATAACTTAGCCAAATAGGGTCTAATCAAAGTCCCGATCAAACTTGGCCAAGGCCCTGTTTTCGAAGAAATCTGGTAATATTTGAAACAGTTATTGAAAAGAAACAAATGAATATGGCGTTTTTCGTTAAAGCTCATAACTCAGCTAAATAGGGTCCAATCAAAGTCCAGATCTAACTTGGCCAAGGCCCTAGCTGAGACATTTAACAATGTTTACCAAGTTTCGAGAAAATCTGGTAATATTTACGATAGTTATTAAACGGAAACAACCAAAAATGCTGTTTTTAGCACACCTGGCCCAAAGGCCACCATGGCGCGGCGTCCGGCGTCCGTCTGTCAACATTTCCTTTAAATCGCTACTAGTCATAGAGTTCTGCATGGATTGTAACCAAATTTGGCCAGAAACATTCTTGGGGGAAGGGGACCAGAGTTTGTATACATTTTGGTTCTGACCCCTAGGGGGCAGGAGGGGCGGGCCCAATAGGGGAAATAGGGGTAAATTCTTTAAATCACTACTAGTCATAGAGTTCTGCATGGATTGTAACCAAATTTGGTCAGAAACATCCTTGGGGGAAGGGAACAGAGTTTGTATAAATTTTGGCTCTGACCCCCCAGGGGCAGGAGGGGCAGGGTCCAATACAGGAAATAGAGGTAAATCCTATAATAGAGTTCAGTATGTATTGTGACTAAATTTAGCCAGAAACATCCTGTGGGGAAGGGGAACAGAGTTTGTATAAATTTTGGCTCTGACCCCACCGGGGGCAGGAGGGGTGGGGTCCAATAGGAGTGAATTCTTTAAATCGCTACTAGTCATAGGGTTCTACATGGATTGTAACCAAATTTTGCCAGAAACATCCTTGGAGGAAGGGGAACAGAGTTTGTTTAAATTTTGGCTTTGACCCCCCAGGGGCAGGAGGGGCGGGGCCTAATAGGGGAAACAGAGGTAAATCCTTTAAATCGCTACTAGTCCGAGAGTTCTGCATGGATTGTAGCCAAATTTGGCCACAAACATCCTTGGGGGAAGAGGAATAGAGTTTGTATAAATTTTGGCTTTGACCCCCCAGGGGCAGGAGGGGCGGGGCCCAATAGGGGAAACAGAGGTAAATCCTTTAAATCGCTACTAGTCCTAGAGTTCTGCATGGATTGTAACCAAATTTATCCAGAAACATCCTTGGAGAAAGGGGAATAGAGTTTGTACAAATAGGCGAAATAGAGGTAAATCCTATAATAGGGTTCTACATGGATTGTAACCAAACTTAGCCAGAAACATCCTGTGGGGAAAGGGAACAGATTTTGTTTAAATTTTGGCACAGACCCCCCGGGGGCAGGAAGGGGAAGGTCCAATAGGGGTGAATTCTTTAAATCGCTACTAGTCATAGGGTTCTGCATGGATTGTAACCAAATTTGGCCAGAAACATCCTGTGGGGAAGGGGAACAGAGTTTGTATAAATTTTGGCTCTGACCCACCTGGGGGCAGGAGGGGCGGGGCCCAATAGGGGAAATAAGGGTGAATTCTTTAAATCACTACTAGTCATACAGTTCTGTATTGATTTTAACCAAATTTGGCTAGAGTTTTTATGAATTTTGGCTCAGCCCCATCATTTGTACAATTTTGAAGCCCCATCCTATAAGGATGTTACCATTGCATTATGGGTGCTATCCCATGCTTAGTTTCAGAAGAGAAGTCGTTATGTGGAAATAGCCGAATTGACCCCTTTTGGCCCGGCCCTGGGGGGGGGGGGGGGGGGGTTCAGCCCCATCATTTGTACAATTTTGAATCCCCACCCTATAAGGATTGCAAAGTTGCAATTAAACGTCGATGTATGACAGAAAAATACTCTTTCATAAGTTGATATGAAGGATAGGGATATTCTACCCTTGGGATTTATATGACTCGGCAAGCCTCGGGTTTTACAACATTTTTTGACCCTCGGGTAGAATATCCCTATCCTTCATATCCACATATGAAAGAGTCTTATATTATTGCATTTTCTGAGCTATGTAAAGAAATAAATGCGAGAACTGCAATGGATCCTGGGAGTTTGATTACAATATTGCGTCCAAGTATGCTTCAGGCCCAAATCAGAACTTAAAAGTTGACTCCGGACAGATGGATAACACACTCCTGACCATTCAAGTATGCTGAGCTCACTTTGAGGTGAGTGAGGTGAGAATATTGTAACAAACAAAATAATGCTTATAACTTCTTTTAATGTCTACTTTATTATACTCTATACAATAATTTTAAGAATACAAATCTAGAGATATTGTAGGGAGCAAGTTCTAGAATCAGCCCAGAAACAGCTTTTTGTGCTTCCAGAATATAATTTATCTGTTCTGTTGAACTTAAATCCCAGCCATTTCTATTATTTAATAAAACACTATTAAAAAGAACAAAACCATTATAGACAAATAAAAAGTATATACAGTACATGGCTAACACTAGTGCATCTACTATGCAACTGGACACCATGGAACACAAACTTGTTCCAGGTATAAATCTGGACACCATGGAACACAAACTTGTTCCAGGTATAAATCTGGACACCATGGAACACAAACTTGCTCCAGGTATAAATCTGGACACCATGGAACACAAACTTGTTCCAGGTATAAATCTGGACACCATGGAACACAAACTTGTTCAAGGTATAAATCTGGACACCATGGAACACAAACTTGTTCCAGGTATAAATCTGGACACCATGGAACACAAACTTGTTCAAGGTATAAATCTGGACACCATGGAACACAAACTTGTTCCAGGTATAGATCTGGACACCATGGAACACAAACTTGCTCCAGGTATAAATCTGGACACCATGGAACACAAACTTGTTCCAGGTATAGATCTGGACACCATGGAACACAAACTTGCTCCAGGTATAAATCTGGACACCATGGAACACAAACTTGTTCCAGGTATAAATCTGGACACCATGGAGCACAAACTTGTTCAAGGTATAAATCTGGACACCATGGAACACAAACTTGTTCCAGGTTACTTATACAATGCATAATACAACAAGAGATCCCAGAGGGATATTGGCGCCCACCAAAGAATGATATATGTCAGACAATGGAATGACATATAGAATGCATGTAACTAAACACAACAACTCCTTAGCAGAAACAGTCACTTCCATTGTAAAATTCAATAGGATTTGATCCAAAATGGAAATGTAGAACTCAGACCTGAAGAATACCCTATAAATTTAATTTGACGAAGTTAGACCTATTCAGAACTTTCTGAGAAAGTTGACAAAATCCAAGATGTCTTCTTATTGCTTCCTTAGTAATGTACAAAAAAGGGACAAAGAGAAACATACATATAAAATTTCAGAGAGATCCCTTCAGCACTAGATCCTTCTACCAAATTCAGGATGGCTACCTTCTGCAATATGCTACAACTAGAGCCCATGAAATTTGAGCCAGATTTCTTCAGTACTTTCTGAGAATTAGCAGTAACAAAATATCAAAATCTAAGATGGCTGTGTGTCGGCCGTCTTCATTACAGATAGGTCCCAAAACACAATATGCACAACTAGGGCCCTAAGGGAACCTAAATATGGATTTTGAGCGAGATCCACTCATTAATTTCTAAGAAATAGTGGTAACAATAATTGTTAATGGACAAACAGAAAGAGAGATGGCTGGACAGAAGGACTGACTGTCGACGGACCACAGAGAAATGCAATTTGAATAGTATAGATCACCATCTGATGTTGGCGGGCTAAAAATGAAAAGAACAGGCTATCTAAGTTGGTCCAATTTCTAAGAAGTGTGTGTCTGTTTAACAAGCACTAATTGTGTAACGTGCCGATGCCAGGGCCCAAACCAACGGAGCATTTACCCATCAAAGAGCAAACCTTGCTCGATGTTGCTTCACTAAAGTAAATAGATAGTGACATTCATCCGCACAGCCACAACAGTGATTGGACAATGTGGCTGAAATGCCCATATCTATGTATCGTCACTAAAACTGGATGACAATTATTAACCATTTCTTTTTCTAAGCACTCCAAAAATGAAACCTGCACAAACTACCTGTACCTTTTTGGTTCTTAATACATTAATGTACTAGCTTGTATACAAACTGTTCAGGATGTGTTTCATGACAAGTAGAAATTCTGTATAGATGCTCCACCACCATCAGAGCATAAACAATAATTAACATGTGGGCAATAATGGATGTTTACAGACGACACAGAGTGATGAACAAAAGGAGATTAGAATACATGTTGGTCACATGAAACTTAAAAATTAACATGCAAGTTAAATCCTAACTTCAGGACCCCAATGTTGGGTTCCTATATAAGAAAGCTGATAATCCAGCAGCTGAGTAGGAACACTATGCTAGCCACCAGAATCTGACAAGCATGCCATCTTTCCATAGCAGCAGGATCATTGCCATTTGGTTGATCAGCCATCTGCCCATGGTCTGCCACAGCCATCATAACATTGTTATGTTCTGGCTGCTCTACTGGACCATCAGCTTCTGGCTGATTGAACATCAGGGGAGGTAACCCATCATTCACATCATCCAACATGACATCATTATTTTGATCAGGCTGCTGGATTAGATCTCTATGAACTCCTACCACATGCTGCTGTAGCTGGTTATAGATCAGGGGAGATGACTCATGCTCTGATATCACCAACATAGTAGCATTATTATCTTGTGGCTGTTGTATGGGGCCTTCAGCTTCTTCATTTTCTACAACAAGGTGTTCTGGTTGTTGTGGTTGATTGTTGTGAATAAGACAAGGCGGGTCTGTGTTGGATACAACCAATGCAGCTGAATTATTCTCTTGTGGCTGCTGTAAAAGACCTTCGGGGCCCTGAACTTCCACAACATCATGAAGTGGCTGTTGTACAGAACCTTCTGCTCCCTGAACATCTACATTGTTATGTTGCTGATTGTAGAAAAGGGGAAACAGCTCATGATCTGATATAACCAGTGCATCAATGCCATGTTGATTGTCATCATTAAGAACGTTTACAACAAGCAAAGCATGCACTGGAACTGTGTGATAGGTTGGATCAAGTTCCACGTCTCCTAAATTTCCACCAATGCATTTTTGTGGATTGGTCTTGATAAAGAAATCTGATACATTAACATCAGACTCTTTGATAACATAGACTAAGGATAAAGGCTTCATCCTATTCCTAGTTCTATCCAAAGCTTCAAAATGTTTATACAATATCTGATCCAACAATAAAGGCCTATTTGGATCAAGAATTGCAATTGGCATGTAGATCAACTGAGTAAAGATGTATAGACCTATCAGGAAACGAATGAAAAACTGCACACAGGCTACCAATGTGAATCCCCAATGTTCTTGATAAGTGCCTGTTATAATTTCAACAGGAGATGGGTAATTTCTATCTATTTTTGTCTCTTTATGTGGAGAGTCTGGCTTTGTATGCTCCCCATCATGTTTGTGTAGAGAGTCTGGCTTTGTATGCTCCCCATCATGTTTGTGTAGAGAGTCTGGCTTTGTATGCTCCCCATCATGTTTGTGTAGAGAGTATGGCTTTGTATGCTCCCCATCATGTTTGTGTAGAGAGTCTGGCTTTGTATGCTCCCCATCATGTTTGTATAGAGAGTCTGGCTTTGTATGCTCCTCATCATGTTTGTGTTGAGAGTCTGGCTTTGTATGCTCCCCATCATGTTTGTGTAGAGAGTCAGGCTTTGTATGCTCCCCATCATGTTTGTGTAGAGAGTCTGGCTTTGTATGCTCTTCATCATGTTTGTGTAGAGAGTCAGGCATTGTAAGCTCCTCATCATGTTTGTGTAGAGAGTCAGGCTTTGTATGCTCTCCATCATGTTTGTGTAGAGAGTCTGGCATTGTATGCTCCCCATCATGTTTGTGTAGAGAGTCTGGCTTTGTATGCTCCCCATCATGTTTGTGTAGAGAGTCAGGCTTTGTATGCTCCCCATCATGTTTGTGTAGAGAGTCAGGCTTTGTATGCTCCCCATCATGTTTGTGTAGAGAGTCAGGCTTTGTATGCTCCCCATCATGTTTGTGTAGAGAGTCAGGCTTTGTATGCTCCCCATCATGTTTGTGTAGAGAGTCTGGCTTTGTATGCTCCCCATCATGTTTGTGTAGAGAGTCAGGCTTTGTATGCTCCCCATCATGTTTGTGTAGAGAGTCTGGCTTTGTATGCTCCTCATCATGTTTGTGTAGAGAGTCTGGCTTTGTATGCTCCCCATCATGTTTGTGTAGAGAGTCTGGCTTTGTATGCTCCCCATCATGTTTGTGTAGAGAGTCTGGCTTTGTA
Organism: Argopecten irradians; assembly: GCF_041381155.1. Classification (NCBI taxonomy): domain Eukaryota; kingdom Metazoa; phylum Mollusca; class Bivalvia; order Pectinida; family Pectinidae; genus Argopecten; species Argopecten irradians. The sequence continues at coordinate 61,112,880 of NC_091135.1, forward strand.
TGCTCCTCATCATGTTTGTGTAGAGAGTCTGGCTTTGTATGCTCCCCATCATGTTTGTGTAGAGAGTCTGGCTTTGTATGCTCCCCATCATGTTTGTGTAGAGAGTCTGGCTTTGTATGCTCCCCATCATGTTTGTGTAGAGAGTCAGGCTTTGTATGCTCCCCATCATGTTTGTGTAGAGAGTCAGGCTTTGTATGCTCCCCATCATGTTTGTGTAGAGAGTCTGGCTTTGTGTATGCTCCCCATCATGTTTGTGTAGAGAGTCAGGCTTTGTATGCTCCCCATCATGTTTGTGTAGAGAGTCAGGCTTTGTATGCTCCCCATCATGTTTGTGTAGAGAGTCAGGCTTTGTATGCTCCCCATCATGTTTGTGTAGAGAGTCTGGCTTTGTATGCTCCCCATCATGTTTGTGTAGAGAGTCAGGCTTTGTATGCTCCCATCATGTTTGTGTAGAGAGTCTGGCTTTGTATGCTCCCATCATGTTTGTGTAGAGAGTCAGGCTTTGTATGCTCCCCATCATGTTTGTGTAGAGAGTCAGGCTTTGTATGCTCCTCATCATGTTTGTGTAGAGAGTCTGGCTTTGTATGCTCCCCATCATGTTTGTGTAGAGAGTCTGGCTTTGTATGCTCCCCATCATGTTTGTGTAGAGAGTCAGGCTTTGTATGCTCCTCATCATGTTTGTGTAGAGAGTCAGGCTTTGTATGCTCCCCATCATGTTTGTGTAGAGAGTCAGGCTTTGTATGCTCCCCATCATGTTTGTGTAGAGAGTCTGGCTTTGTATGCTCCCCATCATGTTTGTGTAGAGAGTCAGGCTTTGTATGCTCCCCATCATGTTTGTGTAGAGAGTCTGGCTTTGTATGCTCCTCATCATGTTTGTGTAGAGAGTCAGGCTTTGTATGCTCCCCATCATGTTTGTGTAGAGAGTCTGGCTTTGTATGCTCCCCATCATGTTTGTGTAGAGAGTCAGGCTTTGTATGCTCCCCATCATGTTTGTGTAGAGAGTCAGGCTTTGTATGCTCCTCATCATGTTTGTGTAGAGAGTCAGGCTTTGTATGCTCCTCATCATGTTTGTGTAGAGAGTCAGGCTTTGTATGCTCCCCATCACGTTTGTGTAGAGAGTCAGGCTTTGTATGCTCCTCATCATGTTTGTGTAGAGAGTCAGGCTTTGTATGCTCCCCATCATGTTTGTGTAGAGAGTCAGGCTTTGTATGCTCCTCATCATGTTTGTGTAGAGAGTCTGGCTTTGTATGCTCCCCATCATGTTTGTGTAGAGAGTCAGGCTTTGTATGCTCCCCATCACGTTTGTGTAGAGAGTCAGGCTTTGTATGCTCCCCATCACGTTTGTGTAGAGAGTCAGGCTTTGTATGCTCCTCATCATGTTTGTGTAGAGAGTCTGGCTTTGTATGCTCCTCATCATGTTTGTGTAGAGAGTCAGGCTTTGTATGCTCCTCATCATGTTTGTGTAGAGAGTCAGGCTTTGTATGCTCCTCATCATGTTTGTGTAGAGAGTCAGGCTTTGTATGCTCCCCATCATGTTTGTGTAGAGAGTCTGGCTTTGTATGCTCCCCATCATGTTTGTGTAGAGAGTCAGGCTTTGTATGCTCCTCATCATGTTTGTGTAGAGAGTCAGGCTTTGTATGCTCCCCATCATGTTTGTGTAGAGAGTCTGGCTTTGTATGCTCCCCATCATGTTTGTGTAGAGAGTCAGGCTTTGTATGCTCCTCATCATGTTTGTGTAGAGAGTCAGGCTTTGTATGCTCCCCATCATGTTTGTGTAGAGAGTCAGGCTTTGTATGCTCCTCATCATGTTTGTGTAGAGAGTCTGGCTTTGTATGCTCCCCATCATGTTTGTGTAGAGAGTCTGGCTTTGTATGCTCCCCATCATGTTTGTGTAGAGAGTCAGGCTTTGTATGCTCCCCATCATGTTTGTGTAGAGAGTCAGGCTTTGTATGTTCTCCATCATGTTTGTGTAGAGAGTCAGGCTTTGTATGCTCCTCATCATGTTTGTGTAGAGAGTCAGGATTTGTATGTTCTCCATCATGTTTGTGTAGAGAGTCTGGCTTTGTATGCTCCTCATCATGTTTGTGTAGAGAGTCTGGCTTTGTATGCTCCCCATCATGTTTGTGTAGAGAGTCAGGCTTTGTATGCTCCCCATCATGTTTGTGTAGAGAGTCAGGTTTGTATGCTCTCCATCATGTTTGTGTAGAGAGTCAGGCTTTGTATGCTCTCATCATGTTTGTGTAGAGAGTCAGGTTTGTATGCTCCTCATCATGTTTGTGTAGAGAGTCAGGCTTTGTATGCTCCTCATCATGTTTGTGTAGAGAGTCAGGATTTGTATGTTCTCCATCATGTTTGTGTAGAGAGTCAGGCTTTGTATGCTCCTCATCATGTTTGTGTAGAGAGTCAGGCTTTGTATGCTCTCCATCATGTTTGTGTAGAGAGTCTGGCTTTGTATGCTCCTCATCATGTTTGTGTAGAGAGTCTGGCTTTGTATGCTCCTCATCATGTTTGTGTAGAGAGTCTGGCTTTGTATGCTCCCCATCATGTTTGTGTAGAGAGTCTGGCTTTGTATGCTCCTCATCATGTTTGTGTAGAGAGTCAGGCTTTGTATGCTCCCCATCATGTTTGTGTAGAGAGTCAGGCTTTGTATGCTCCCCATCATGTTTTTGTGTTGAGAGTCAGGCTTTGTATGCTCCTCATCATGTTTGTGTAGAGAGTCAGGCTTTGTATGCTCCCCATCATGTTTGTGTAGAGAGTCTGGCTTTGTATGCTCCCCATCATGTTTTGTGTAGAGAGTCTGGCTTTGTATGCTCCCCATCATGTTTGTGTAGAGAGTCTGGCTTTGTATGCTCCCCATCATGTTTGTGTAGAGAGTCAGGCTTTGTATGCTCCTCATCATGTTTGTGTAGAGAGTCTGGCTTTGTATGCTCCTCATCATGTTTGTGTAGAGAGTCTGGCTTTGTATGCTCCCCATCATGTTTGTGTAGAGAGTCTGGCTTTGTATGCTCCTCATCATGTTTGTGTAGAGAGTCTGGCTTTGTATGCTCCTCATCATGTTTGTGTAGAGAGTCAGGCTTTGTATGCTCCTCATCATGTTTGTGTAGAGAGTCTGGCTTTGTATGCTCCTCATCATGTTTGTGTAGAGTAGTCTGAGTCTTTGTATGCTCCCCATCATGTTTGTGTAGAGAGTCTGGCTTTGTATGCTCCTCATCATGTTTGTGTAGAGAGTCTGGCTTTGTATGCTCCCCATCATGTTTGTGTAGAGAGTCAGGCTTTGTATGCTCCTCATCATGTTTGTGTAGAGAGTCAGGCTTTGTATGCTCCCCATCATGTTTGTGTAGAGAGTCTGGCTTTGTATGCTCCCCATCATGTTTGTGTAGAGAGTCAGGCTTTGTATGCTCCCCATCATGTTTGTGTAGAGAGTCTGGCTTTGTATGCTCCCCATCATGTTTGTGTAGAGAGTCAGGCTTTGTATGCTCCCCATCATGTTTGTGTAGAGAGTCTAGCTTTGTATGCTCCTCATCATGTTTGTGTTGAAAGTCTACAGGCGTTGGATATATACTATCATGGTTGGATTGTGGAATGCTGTCTATGTCATCAACTTTGATATCTTCAATTGTTTCTGTATTTGCAATTGACAGATTTGGTAAAGGAAATCCTGTACATCTATTACAGGGCTCAGTGTCTATATGTCCAGCTTGATCTCTAAAAGGCGTAGTACTACCAGACTTCATGCTTTTAATTCCAGTCATATTCTCTGTTGGTGTGCTTTCAACAGATCGATCCCTAAATAATTCAATCTGAGTCCCTTTGCTTCCAGTCATCTTTGGTCTGACTCCTCTCATACGTATCAATGAATTTTCCTTTGACATTGTTTCCATCAATGGAATTCTGAAAAAGAAAGAAAACAGTGAACAATTGTAGTCAATGAAATCATTAGTTTAATATTATTCCTTCTTTTCTCGACATTTCTGATGTATCAAAATGTTTAGAATCACATTCATACTATTCAGCCAGAAAACACATTTTTAAAAGTTGAATAATGAACTGTGTATAGATAATATCTGAATAATTACAAGAGGCCCAGAGGGCCCGTATCGCTCACCTGGTTTGTATTGCCAAGTCATGTTCTGAAAATAGGTTCATCGGTTTCTTTCTGAAGGAATTTATATATTTCTAATTTCCCTATTGAGCCCCACTCCATTCTGCTCCAGGAGGTCAGAGCCAAAAGTTATATTTATTCTGTTCCCCTTTCCCAAGGGATATTTCTTGGCAATTTGGTTACATTCCATGCAGATTGTTATGACTAGAATCAATTTAAAGAATTTACATTTAATTCCCTATTTGGCCCTGGCCTTCCTGCCCCCAGGGGGTCAGACCAAAATAAAATTCTGTTCCCCTTTCCCAGAGCATGTTTCTGGCCAAATTTGGTTACAATCCATGCAGAACTCTATGACTAGTAGCGATTTAAAGTATTTACCTCTATTTTTACTTTTGGTCCCATCCCTCCTGCCCCTGGTGGGGTCAGAGACAAACTTTATACAAACTCTGTTCCCCATCTCCAAAGGATATGTGTGGCCAAATTTGGTTACAATCCATGCAGAACTCTAGGACAAGTAGCAATTTATAGGATTTACCTCTATTTGCCCTACTGGGCCCTGCCCCTCCTGCCCCCAAGGGGTCAGAGCAAAAATTTATACAAGTTATGTTCCCCGTCTCCCAAGGATGTGTGTGGCCAAATTTGGTTACAATCCATGCAGAACTCTAGGACAAGTAGTGATTTATAAGATTTACCTCTATTTCCCCTATTGGGCCCCGCCCCTCCTGCCCCCGGGGGTCAGAGCCCTTCGGACCAGGTGATCTTATAATGACATTATCACATTTGAAAAGAGGAACTGACAACATCCTATTAGGGGTCATATTTTGGTGATCTTTGGAAATGGACAATCAAATTGCTGCCTCCAGAATCTTGAAAATGAATTTCAGGTGATGAAAGAATTTGAAAAAAGCTGTCAGAATTAATTTTGTTTACGTAGTAATCTCACCTAAAGAGCACAACAAGGTAACTGTATATGTATTATAGAATGATGTAGCAAGGTGTAGACAATGTAATTGATCTGAAGTATAGGTTGTATTAATGTCATCCGAACCCTTATGTAATGGATAACTTCCGAAAACCTGTCCATTAATTATTAGAGAGAATGGATAGTACCGAGCCCGTAGGGCGAGGTACAATCCATTCTCTCTAATAATGGACAGTTTGAGGAATTTATCCTACTGTCACGAGAGTGATAATATGGGTATTTGTTCTCTTCGTAAATAAACTACTCTGACAACTGTAAACAGCTGATAGTTTTATTATACGCAAAACGGAGACAGATAACCTGAAATAAAAAGAACAATACCTGACAATACATAGGGACACATAAATGTACCAACTATAATATGCCATATTTATACTGTAAAGTAATAAATATAATATACAGGTATTTATTTATTATATATTTATAGTAAATTCTATTTTAATTCCATGGTTATTACATTTAGTTTTACAATCACTTTACCCTATACATTACCTGAACCTAATGGACCACGTGCGATCCTTTGTTATACATATACAAATTATAAAGGTTTATGGGCAATTTATTTAAAGAAGTTATAACAGAAAACTATTAAGTATATTAATTATATTTCATAAATGAAGAATAAGTTTAATTACTTTATTTCTAGTTAAATATTAAATAAACATACCTTTCAGCACTGTGGCCGTAAAGCACACAGGCTTCCAGCTATAGTGTGTTACATGTCCGGTGCCTATTTTCCATGTAATGTGTGGACACGCTTCCACCAGGGTGGGCGTGCACGTGCAAGGACAGGGTCATGCAGGGTCAATGTGACACACTCAACCAATCCATTCACTCACCTCTCATACGTCATCATAACAACTTACATACACACAGATTTACATGTACAGGACATTACATGACACAGGGACATGTAAATTCAGACAATACACAGCGCATGTAGTTTTAAGACCTAATATAATAGATTTTATGTACACAGTGAATTCAAACACCGCGACACTACTAAAACCCATCATACCACTACCCTTGCGTACCCTGTTAGAGAAATGGGACATCCCACTTCAGGTATTGTACAGGTGTTCACTCATCTGTGATAAATAATGGACTAACAATGTTGAGATGCATGCACAATCATTTAGTTTTACACCTTTGGAAGTACAACAGTGTTTTTGAACATATCGGATAGTGATATTACCTTACCCGGTCGTCATTTAGGGATGTACGCAGCTGTGATTCAGATGATATAACGTTGTAACTGGAGTAATTGTTTACCTGTTTGAAGTGACCTGTTTATTCGCACAAGGACAGGTGCATTGTCTAACTTTACATCAAATACATACAAGCAAGGTGAGTTTTCCCTACAATTTAAATTTTACTGTTGTTTTTTTTTAAATCGACCATGCGCATGTTAATAGTTATATATATGATAAAATAGCTATATCTGATTGATATGGTAGCATTGCACTGTTATACTGTTATACCTGTCTAATCCGACACCACGTGGGAACAACTTGTTTGGTTACATTATTCAGGGTGTAGGAAAGTCAGATATTGTTGTATACTATTGTTGCTATTGTTGAATACGGAACAGTTACAGAGAGGATTTATGTAGGGAAACCAGGTGTCAGATTAGACAGGTTTCGCTCTACTATGATTATTATGTTATGTTTAACAATAATCATCAGATTACATGTTATAAATGTTGTGAGACATCCGAGCTAAAAGGCGGCATATTATCCCACCTCAGTCAAGAATCTAGAATTCCTATTCCTCGTCAATTACAAGTTTTGAAAATATGTAACAAATAATAATGCAAGACTCTAATTATGGTTTTTTTTATTTTTAGAACAGAAACAGCTAGGAAGGGAAGTAATAATTTTGATGGAGCAGTGAACATAATTTTAAATTTTGGTTGCTCCAATAAACTTGTTTGGTTTTCCTTACAGCAGCGTTTTTTCCTGTGTTAAAAATAGACTGTCCATTATTATCCCGACTGTCCATTATTTTGGGGAATAATGGACAGTGGCCCTATAATAATGGACAGCTAGTTACATAATGGACTCCTAGGTGTCCATTATTTAATATAATGGTCATATACAACAAAGGAAACTTTACTAGCTGGGTTTTAAGGGATATGTTGTCAGATACTCTATTGAACAGATTGGTTATAAGGATCTGTATTTTTTAAAATAAAATTGTTTTAATCTATGAAGATAATTTGTTTCTATCAAATCTGTCAATACAGAAGATTTTTCATTTCAGCCAATTTTTCATTGAATAATCATAAGGATTGGGCAAAGCAGGCGTTAGGCCTATATTCAGACCCTTTCCCCTAAGCCAGAAAACTAATCAAATTAAATTTATGTAATACATGTGTTAAGTTGAAAAAAACAACATCTTAACCCGGGGGTAATTTAAACTCAAATATGGTATGTAAACCAAAAGAATATTATTAATATGCTATTGTTTTATACTCTTATGGATATATCAGTTTGGAGCATAAATTTCCATATTGACTTTTTTTTTTTATACATACATGCATGTATATATATATACATGTTATATAATTATGTAAAACCCAGCTAGTAAAGTTTCCTTTGTTGTATATGGACCATTATATCAAATAATGGACACCTAGGAGTCCATTATGTAACTAGCTGTCCATTATTATAGGGCCACTGTCCATTATTCCCCAAAATAATGGACAGTCGGGGAAATAATGGACAGTCTATTTTGAACAAAGGAAAAAAATGCTGCTGTAAGGAAAACCAAACAAGTTTATTGGATTAACCAAAATTTTACAATTATGTTCACTGCTCCATCGAAATTATTACTTCCCTTCCTAGCTGTTACTGTTCTGAAAATAAAAAAAAACATAATTAGAGTCTTGCATTATTATTTATTACATATTTTCAAAACTTGTAATTGACGAGGAATAGGAATTCTAGATTCTTGACTGAGGTGGGATAATATGCCGCCTTTTAGCTCGGATGTCTCACAACATTTATAACAGTGTAATCTGATAGATTATTGTGTTAATAACATAATATTAATAATCTATGTTGAGAGCGAATAACCTGACCTATATCTGACAACTGGTCTGTCCCTATTATATATCCTCTCTATGTTATACTGTTAAAGGTATTTCAACCAATAGCAACAATAGAATTACAACAATATCTTGACTGTTCCTACACCGCTGAATAATAGTGAACCTAAACATTTGTTACCCACGTTGGGTGATCCGGATTAGACATGTACAGGTTTAACAGTTATACCAGTGACAATGCTTACCATGATCAATTCAGATATAGCTTATTTTATCATTACAGATAACATGCGAGTTGATGGGTGCACGATTTTTAAAAAGTGGGAAAGAAACATAGTAATATTGTATAATTGTAGGGAAAACTCACTTGCTTGTAAGTATGTTGATGTATGTAAGTTAGAACAATAGCGCACCTGTGTCCTTGTGCGAATAAACAGGTCGACTTCAAACAGGTAAACAATTACTCCAGTTACAACGTTATATCATCTGAATCACAGCTGCGTACATCCCTAAATGACGACCGGGTAAGGTAATATCACTATGCGACATGTTCAAAAACACTGTTGTACCTCCAAAGGTGTAAAACTAAATGATTGTGCATGCATCTCAACATTGACCTGAAGTGGGTTGTCCCATTTCTCTAAAAGGGTACGCAAGGTAGTGGGTAGTGGTATGATGGGTTTTAAGTAGGATAAATTCCTCAAACTGTCCATTATTAGAGAGAATGGATTGTACCTCGCCCTGCGGGCTCGGTACTATCCATTCTCTCTAATAATGGACAGGTTTTCAGAAAATTATCCATTATCACTGTACAAGGATGATAATTCATTAATAGACAGAATAATATTATAGTAGTAAGATAGTAATTAGTTATGCAATATAACAGACTAGTAAGCCACTAAAACTTTTTTGAAGTTTTCTCAGTTTTAATGGGTACATAATCCAGTGATTCTGCCTGTGTCTGGGACTACAAAAGTCCCTAAAACAGGGGAATACTAGATTTGCACCCAGTAAAACTGGAAAAAGAGAGTAATGCTTAATATGATCATGATCATGATTAAACATATAAGATTAATATAATAAAAGGATAATAGAAGTTCTGATTGCCATCACTACCCACCATCGCCATTTAGGAAGTTTATAAACAATAATAAGAATATTTGGACATAATTTGGAAATTTGGAAGACCCAAACAATATCAAAACAGGTGTACATGCGGGTGTACAGACACACACATACACACACACATCTGCATTTGTATATATAAATAAATCAGATAAGTCATTTGGTATTAATTAAAAAATTTGAAACACATTTGAATATATTTGCATTAACTTCATTTGAGCAATGTATACAACAATTAAGTGCTACAATAAGTGGCTATTTTCATATAGTTTCAGGGTATCGGTTAATATTTGTCTTTCATTAATAAAGAGTGCACATTCGAATAAATAATATATGGAAAATGAAGAAGTTTGACATTAAAGTCATTCTGACACGTACCACACCACTGGCCCCTGGGGGTCAGCCAGGATCCAATTGGATAGGATATTAAAATGTAAAACGCTATCTCAGACTAATAATTCTAATCAAGATTGACTCATTTCCTTGAAAATTGAGCAAATAATTCTCATAAATGTGTTTTCCCCCAGGGGAAAATCTGAGACCACAGGGCCATGAAATTCATAATTTGTGTAAAGAGATTAAGACTCTTCAGTCTATTATTTCATTCCACCACATTTGAAATTTTATTAATTTTGGCCCCTACCACAGCCCCCTGGGGGATAGGGGCCATATAATTCACAATTTTGTTTGGCCTTATGCCTACAAGGTTTGTGGAAAATTTCATTGAATTTGCTTCAGCAGTTTGTTAGAAATTGAAGTTGTAATTTATTTATGGACACACAACACATGCCAGATGACAATGGACAAAAGGTGATTAGGATGATTAAATATAAATTTTCATAACATCCAAATTTTTACCATGATAACTGATTATCATATTTGAGAACATTCCCTTCAGTACTTTCTGAGAAATAGCGGTAATAAACTTCAACTATCAAAATTCAAGATGGTGGCTGGTCAGCCATCATGTTGACCGATCAGTCCTGAAATGCAATATGCACAACTAGGACCCTAGGGGAACCTACACATGAAATGTGAGAAAGATCCCTTCAGTACTTTGTGAGAAATAGCGGGAGTCGCTTATTGGATCCCAGCCAAAATATCTCAATTACCTCAACATTGAAAATTACAACACAGGCAATCTGCATCCAGTCGTCTTGGCCAGCTGTCTCATCACACAGAGGAGATATAGAAAGGGTGATCATAACCCTCCTGACAAGTATACATACATCCTAAAGGGAAACCGACATGCTTTCAGCCAATACGCTATATATCTGACCTGCCTACTTTGCAAAATACCAAGAGACATCCTTAAGTTGAATTGTAATATTGTTAAATTCAACCATGTGTGTTAGATAGAGAATTCACCTGCTGGAAACGCCAAAATATATACTACTTGGTGCTCCTGTAAAGGAGGGAATTTCCAAAGAACTAGAACAAGATGGCCGACATGCAGGCAGCCATCTAAGTTTTAAACAGTTAAAGGTGCTATCGCTAATATCTCATAAAGTACTAAAAGATCAATTTCTCTCATTAATTTCAGCTGAAGTTTCCTCTTAGTGCCTTGTTTTCAATGTTGCATTTTGGGACCTAATGGAAGACAAGATAGTTGTTCCCCACTGATGACATGACAAACCTAAAATATTTTAATTTGACTTATACTCAACCCGACTTGGGCTCTGGTCACAGTAGTATACTTACCAGTACTGGATATGGAAGGGATATGTTGATTGATTTACTGTTTCAAGTATCACTCTGTATGCAAACTCTGCCCTTTTCCTTTTTCTAGGTCTACATGAAATGTTTTCATAAACTGTAATGCTTGTAGGACATTTCCTGGTTAATTGACGTCACACGTACACTCTTGGTCAACAAGACGCTTTTAAAAAGTTCACACTGAAAACATATTACACATATGTTATATTACACATATGTTGAGTGTATAGATAGGCCTAAAAGTGGATGTATATATGTAGGTCAGGACGTCTGGAACACACCAATTACACTTTTACTAGATATATATCTTCTCAGGTCTATTGCAGATCAGTAGGGTTGATTGAATCAAACCTCACACATTCTAATAATAAATTTAATGCCGGCATATGGGTTTCAAACTACCTATTAGTATAACTGTTTATTATTTACAGAAAAGACAACTAGCTGATACCGAACTTTATTCAAGTGATTTATCATGGTTATACATGTACGATAAAATACCTCACTTTGGTGCCCATGTATGCATCTCACTATTAACACACAACATTTCTTGATCATTATACGTTTAAGTATTAGCTGTAAATGAAGCATAATAAACATTTGAGGAGCCAGTCAATATACATGAATAAGGAAAAAATGAGTGTCAAACGTTTTTTTTTATGTATGGGTATCAACCTGTTCTATTTTAAGAATTCTTTACTAATTGATTATTGCAGAAATTATCCTCATTAGAAAGAAACAAAATGAATTACCGTATTCGACCCAATAAGCGCCCGTGTCCCTATAAGCGCCCTTCCCCCCATTTTGAAGCCTCAATTTCAATTGTCCAGGCATAAATAAAGACAAAAACTACACAAAATTGTATAGGTTTGTAATAAATTCTTCTTATTAGCACCTTTTTATTTTTTAAACGCCCTGGGTGATTATTGGGTCGAATACGGTAAGTTTCATACGGAATCCTAATGTACATCTTAGCAGAGTTTTGTGAAAGCATAATGGGACTTTAATGTTGAAAAGGTTGTTTTACTGTATTCTCTATGTCACTAATATTAACTAAAATCCCATCGATCACAGTCATTGTTTGGAATGTTTTTCTGATTACTTGACTGAGCATGATATGTCATCACTGTTTGAAGACAAGGCGAAGAATGAGATCATGTGAAGGACAGGTGAATTATGTGCCTTTAATGTACAGTCCATTTAAATGATAGAAGTGTCAGTATATTACCTATAGGAGCCAAAAAAAGTCAACAAAAGAAACTGTGTGTACGCTGAGTGGGACATTCTATAAAAGTTAATAGGGGTACTCAGCATTTACCTGTAGGTGTCCAGTATGTTTACAAAATAATTCCTTTGTATAACCTGCAGTCCAATATTAACACAAAGAGGGAGCTATATATGCAGTTATAACCCTCTATAGGAGTCCAATATGTTGGTAGAACACTTGGAGGCCTTTTCTCTCCTTTTCCGTTACATATATATGCATTTCATAATATGTGTAAATATAAAGACTCCACTTAAGGAAATCATTGATAGGCTTTTCCTGTTATTTAATCCTTTTGACTTATCAGTGTAACAGAAAATTCTTTCCCCCCTGCTGAAAGTTTCCCGGGGAAAAAATATAGGCTAGCTAGCTGATTCTTCCTCCCCCCCCCCCCCCACCCCCTAGTTAGAATTACATTTTTCAATTCCAAGATGGTGACTTTGGTGTCCATATAAGTAATGTTTTTGGGAGGGAAGACTTTTTAGGGTTGCACTTCCTTTAAAGAGACAATTCACTCAGGCAAATTCTTTTACATAACCAATAAGCAAACTATAGCATAAATGTATTGTTCTACATTTCTTATGAAACATATAACGTAAAACATTGACAAATTCCACAACATTGTTAAGTATTTTAATTAATATCGTTGAAATATCAAATCGTTGATCAATACGATTAAGCAGGTACAATATTAACTCTGTACCCATACCCGAGCCAAAGTCACGCACGTTAAACAAATGAACTACATAACCACTGAGAAGGTGATAAAAATGATTTTTAGGCAAGACAATTCACCTAATAAGGTAAACACACTACTGTCAGAGCGATTTGAGCAGTTCTAGCCAAAAGTTGCATTACTTTACGAGCAAGGGACAGGGTTCGGCATACAAGAAGTTCGACCACATTGTGTAATGGCGGACAGCGAGCAAGTTTGAATATTTCACACACGTGTCACCACCATATGCGTTTCAGGCATATCACAGTAAAACTGACTGATGTAATTTCCATTAGAAGTTGTTTTATCTGATATATATACAAATATTAATGTTCTCTTAGACTGAATTGTCCCTTTAAATTTGTAAAAAAAAATTATTATCAGTGGAACTTCAGAAGAACTATAAAATACATTATTCATAATGTTGGCCATAATATAAAAACACTGTCTTATTTAGGGTCATGTTCCGCACATTTCAGAAAAGTTTCAGTTCAATCGCACTAGTAAAAGTTATGAAAAATTTCAAAATGTGTTTTCAAGATGGCAACCATCTTGGATTTAAGGTCAACCCGAAAAATTGACAGCACTTTGTCAGGACCAGCCACATCTGGATAATTTCAAAACTTGATCATGCAGACCAAGAAGACCTTACATGTTTCAACAAGAGATCCCGGAGGGAATGATCTATGTCTAATAATAGAAAGAGGGATCTTTTCTCTGCTTTTCAAACTTTTATTTCATATTACTACATATGAAATTTGAGAAAGATCCTTTCAGTACTCTTTGAGATATATAACATTAAGAAACATTTATCAAAATCCAAGATGGCTACCTGCTGACAAATTGGTCCAAAAATGCATTAGGCACAACTAAGGTCAAAGGGGAACCTACATATAAAATTTGAGACAGATCGCTTCAGTACTTTCTGAGAAATAGCGGTAACAAACTTTAATTATCATAATCCAAGATGGTGGCCTGTCAGCCATCTTGTGACCAATCAGTCCCAATATTTGATATGGATAACTAGTGACCTAAAGGAACCTGCATATGAAATTTGAGACAGATTGCTTCATAACTTGCTGAGAAATAGCAGTAACAAAAACAATTGTCAAAATTCAAGATGGTGGTCTGACGGCCATCTTGTTGACCGATCGGCCCCAAAATGCAATATGCACAACTAGGGTCGTAGGGGAACCTACATGTGAAATTTAAGAGAGATCCCTTTAGTACTTTCTGAGAAATAGCAGTAACAAACTTTAACTATCAAAATCCAAGATGGCAGCCTGGCAGCCATCTCGTTGACTGATTAATCCCAAAATGCAATATGCAAAACTAGGGCCCTTGGAGAACCTACATGTCGAATTTAAGAGAGATCCCTTCAGTACTTTCTGAGAATAGCAGTAACAAACTTCAATTATCAAAATCCAAGATGGTGGCCTGGCAGCCATCTTGTTGACTGATCAATCCAAAAAAGCAATATGCACAAGTAGGGCCCTTGGGGAACCTACATGTAAAATTTGAGACAGATCCCTTCAGTACGTTCTGAGAAATAGCGGTAACAAACTTCAATTATCAAAATCCAAGATGGCTGCCTGGGGGCCATCTTGTTGACCAATCAGTCCCAAAATGCAATTTGAACAACTAGGGCCCAAGGGAAACCTACATATGAAATTTGAGAAAGATCCCTTCAGCCCTTTCTGAGAAATAGCGGTAACAAGAAATGTTAACGACGGACGGAAGGACGGAGACAGTTGGGCGGACAGACGGATGGAAGGACGGATAACGGACCACGGACATAAAGTGATTTGAAAAGCCCACCATCTGATGATGGTGGGCTAATAAAGGGACAAAATCCAAGATGACTGCATACCAGTCATGTTGTTTCCTTATCATTCAAAAATGCAATTGGCAATTTTTAGGGACAAATTAAGAAAACTTATATACATATAATATGGAAATTTCAGAAATAGCAGTAACAAACTCCTACTTGTCAAATATTGTTCCAAAATTGCAGTATGTATACGTATCATCAAATTTGAGACAGATCAATTCAATACTTTTAGAGAACTGGTGGTAGGAAATTTCAACTATCAAAATAAAAGATAACAGCCAATTGGTCCCAAAATACTATATGCACAACTATACGACTATGCATGAAATTTTAGAAATAATTCCTTCATTACTCTCTGAGAAATAGCGGTAACAATGGTCAACTATCAAAATTCAACCTGTTGGCCATTTTGTTAACCAATAAGATATATAGAGTCCTAGGAAAGTCTTTGTATGAAATTTGAGAAAGATACCTTGAGTATTTTCTGAAAAGTAGCAGTAATGAACTTCAACTATCATAATCCAAGATGGTGACGGATTGGTCTCAAAATGCAATATGCACAACTAGGGCCCAGGGGGAGCCTACAAATGAATTTTGAAACAAATTCCTTCAGTATCTTGTTGACCGATCAGTCTCAAAATCCAATATGCACAACTACTTACACACACACATATATATATATATAATAAATAAATGTTCAATATCCTTGTGACGGAATTAAAATACTAAAAAACAAAACTAAAACAAATCTGCCATCTCTAGCGCTTTCACAGCTGCCACTGTTCTTCAGGAGATGTTTAATATATACATATACAGTAAAACCCCTATAACTCAAACAGCAGGGGACCAGGTCAATAGTTCGAGGAATACGGGGTATTCAACTCATCTGAGGTTAGTCACAATCGACAGTCAAAATCTCCAGTCTCAAACTACTATGACAAACAATGCTGCATTGTGCATGGCAATGACATTTTAATTATCCTATCTTTCAGCATTTTGGATTTCTATATTCAAGTATTTTATTAATAGTAATATCATGTTGAAAAAAATAGGAGAAAACCCTAAATCAAATGTCATTCAGAGCAGAGTAAGCGATCGTCATCTAGGTTAATGTACAATCCAAATTGGATTTTTTATCTTTTTTATCTTTCGATAAATAACATAGTGTTAGCCTGTCGAATGAATACAACATAGAAATTAAAAAAAAAAAAAAAAAATGAACTTACATAGTTAGGGGGATGTCAGCGTCATCTTCTCTCTCTTTTGTCATTTCACATTTCACAATGTATACTTTCTATTAACACGGATCAACAACTTCCTTATTTTCCTATTCACAGCGAAAATTATTACGAAAGAAACATCGATATTATAATACCTTTTCTGAAACGTTCAAATAAAGTTAACATCAAAAACGACTTGCGACTATGTAGGTAGGTAATACTAACACCGTTAATCCCTTAATTACCTAAAAACTTGATCGTGAGCAATTACCCATGTTGGTAGGTGCAGTCAGATGTGACACAGGTAAAACAATTCTCAGAGGCCGAACACCTGTTTGACGAATACATGGGTAAATACTATGTATTTGATGAAACAGGAATATGCTTCTGTTCGAGGAATGAGGGGTATTCGACGAATAGCTGTTCGAGCTATCTGGGGTTTTGTTACATAGATTATATAGGAACACGGTCGGGACCGTACGACCAGGTCAACAAATAGGGGGTATTCAAGGAATTCAGGTTCGAGTTAGAGGGGTTATACTGTATATATATGGGGCAAAGATGTCTATTTTTCGAGGCGATCTGCCCCTTTATCAAGACACACAAAACGAACACGATTACGGTACATAATATGATAGGGACAGTAATACGGGACAACGAAAATAGACAAATATTTAACAGCACAATGGAGCGCCCTTCAGCAAGTGGCAGCCAAAGTTTAGTCACCTTTCTTCCCAGTGTATGCAAAGGAGTAAAATCCTAGATTTTGTCGCCTTTTATGGGGCAGCATATGCAAAGGATCAATAAAGCGTAGAAAAGAATGGACAAGGAGCTGCAAAGCATGGCATTATCCCCCACGCCCCACAGTTGAAATAAACTTAAAAGTTGGATTACATTGCTGCACGCCATTTGGATAAAATCTTTTAATGAATGAAGTATTGCGCATGACAGGCGGCAAAATAATATGGACTAAGCCCTACAATTGGACATCCTGACTCTTCAAGGCAAATGACCTAAAAAGCTGCATTGAGGTCAGCTATGCCAGCGTCTGATCAGTGATCATTGCGTACAATATAGAACCCAAAAATTGATGGTGCTATATAATATATTTAATTGACAAAGTAATTACACAGTGACAGTCATAATTATACAATGAAAAAAACATTCAATGGTAAATTAAGTACATTTTACAGCCATGGTTATACTGGTTCACATAGCTAAGTTATATGTGTAGTCGGGGTTGGTGCTAGATATCTGCCATTTTGTTGTCTGCCTCAAAACGATATTTACTGTCTTTTCAACTTGCCATTGGAAAAGAAGACAAGTATTATTATTCTATAAAGCACAACAACTATGAAAAATCTTTTGGTTTGTCAAGGCAAGAGCCACAAAATGGTAACCAACAAGTGAATCATTGAGAGAAAGTTAATAATTTAATCTTGCTTGTAAGAAGCATTTTCATTGGCTTAAAATCTCATGTTTTCAGCCCATAAGGTAAAAAATGATGTTACTGTTTATAACGCTGCATTTGAATGGTTTATACTGCATATAGTTGTCATGTTAAAGAAAAATCTAAGAAATACTATCATAGAATACACTCAGATTTTTGTGTTCTTAAATCACAACATGTCATAACTGATAAAGATACTTCAAAAATGGTTAGCATCTCTCAATTCTTAAATGAGGTTTACCATGTAACCCGACCAGTAATTTTATACAACCAGTGTTACAATAACCACGAGGCCCTGTACACAAAGAAAATAATTAGGTGAACAA
This sequence comes from Argopecten irradians, assembly GCF_041381155.1. Lineage (NCBI taxonomy): Eukaryota > Metazoa > Mollusca > Bivalvia > Pectinida > Pectinidae > Argopecten > Argopecten irradians. Next base: position 61,130,660 of record NC_091135.1, read on the forward strand.
AATTTCTAATGAGTATAAGTCTGGAGTTAAACAAGTACGCTCCACCATCTAGGTGATCAAAATAGAAGTCAAATGGACTAGAAACATTCATATATATGCTATTTAAACATAAATCGTTTCAAAATCTGAATCTTTTCTCTTCACCTATTTTTGACAAATAGCAAGTTTAAAAAATTCAAAATCACCAATATCATAACATTGTCGAATTGAATCCCAGCTCTTGTCACAGCTCTTTGTCTCAGATGTCATAAATCTACCACCGCCTGGTGATATCAGGGCCAATAGGCAAATATAAATACAAATGTATACTTTCTCTTAACCTGTGTATAACAAGAGGCCCAGAGGGCCTGTATTGCTCACCTGGTAATTGTAATGCCAAGTAATGTTTTGAATACAAGATCATTGTTCCTTTTCTGAAGGAATTTAAAGATTGACCTCTAATTTCCCTTTTGGGACCCATTCTTTCTGCTCCAGGGGGTCAGAGCCAAAATCTTTACAAACTATGCTCCCCTTCCCCAAAGGATGTTTGTAACCAAATTTGGTTACATTTCATGCAGAACTGCATGACAAGAAGTGATTTAAAGGCTTTACCATTATTTCCCCTATTATGCACGCCCCTCCTGCCCCCCGGGGGTCAGAGCCAAAATGTATACAAACTATGTTTCCCTTCCCCAAAGGATGTTTCTCGCCAAATTTGATTACATTCCATGCAGAACTCTAGGACAAGTAGTGATTTAAACAATTTACCTCTATTTCCCCCATTGGGCCCCTGCCCCTTCTGCCCCCTGTGGGTCAGAGCTAAAATTTATACAACCCCTGTTCCCCTTCCCCTAAGGATGTTTGTGCCTAAATTTGGTTACATTCCATGCATAACGCTATGACTAGTAGTGATTTAAAGGAAATGTTGACGGACGGATGGACAGATGGGCCAGGTGAGCTAAAAATTGCTGCTTAGCTAAAAAGACCAAATTGTCCCTTGGCTACTAAGTCAGCTGGTCTTTATAGGTAGGTTTTATTGTACTTGCAACACCAAAGACATACACTATTGACAAACAGGAAAATATTTACATCAGTAAAGTCACGGAATATCAGAGGATGGATTTTATCCTCTAACTTATACACACTAGCAAATATATGAGTAAGAAGAACATTACTGTTGTGAGTGTTTACAACAGGCTCTACAACAAATTCCCTCTCATCACCACTCACAGCTATCACAGCATTGTACTCATAGCTCAGGCTTTCTGTGTACTCTGAAACAGCCAGTACAGGCGTCTCATCTTCTGACACAGGTTCAGTACCATAACTTGGTTCATTCAAGTCTAATACAATCAGGTTGACCTTGGCATTGCTGTTGTCCTCTATGTTGACCTGGGCGTTGCTTATGTCATCTGTGTTGACCTTGACATTGCTGTTTCCCTCTGTGTTGACCTTGCCATTGTTGATGTCCTCTGTGTTGACCTTGCCATTGTTGATGTCCTCTGTGTTGACCTGGGCATTGCTGATGTCCTCTGTGTTGACCTTGCCATTGTTGATGTCCTCTGTGTTGACCTTGCCATTGTTGATGTCCTCTGTGTTGACCTTGCCATTGTTGATGTCCTCTGTGTTGACCTGGGCATTGCTGATGTCCTCTGTGTTGACCTTGCCATTGTTGATGTCCTCTGTGTTGACCTTGCCATTGTTGATGTCCTCTGAGTTGACCTGGGCATTGCTGATGTCCTCTGTGTTGACATTGCCATTGTTGATGTCCTCTGTGTTGACCTTGCCATTGTTGATGTCCTCTGTGTTGACCTTGGCATTGCTGTTGTCCTCTGCGTTGACCTGGGTATTGCTGTTGTCCTCTGTGTTGACCTTGGCATTGCTGTTGTCCTCTGTGTTGACCTGGGCATTGCTTATGTCCTCTGTGTTGACCTTGACATTGCTGTTTCCCTCTGTGTTGACCTGGGCATTGCTTATATCCTCTGTGTTGACCTTGACATTGCTGTTTCCCTCTGTGTTGACCTTGCCATTGTTGATGTCCTCTGTGTTCACCTGGGCATTGCTGATGTCCTCTATGTTGACCTGGGCATTGCTTATGTCCTCTGTGTTGACCTTGACATTGCTGTTTCCCTCTGTGTTGACCTGATCATTGCTATTGTCCTTTGTGTTGACCTGGGCATTGCTTATGTCCTCTGTGTTGACCTTGGCATTGCTTATGTCCTCTGTGTTGACCTTGGCATTGCTGTTGTCATCTGTGTTGACCTTGACATTGCTGTTTCCCTCTGTGTTGACCTGATCATTGCTATTGTCCTCTTTGTTGACCTGGGCATTGCTTATGTCCTCTGTGTTGACCTTGACATTGCTGTTTCCCTCTGTGTTGACCTGATCATAGGCTGTGTGTCTTCTGTGTTTTGACCCTTGGACACTGCTAGTGTGTCATCTGCTGATTTGATTGACTCTTTGGCATTGCTGTCTGTACCTTCTTTGCTTGACCTGTGGCTATTGTGTTGTAAGTGTTCCTCTCATTTATTGTCATCTTGATATTGCTTATTGTCCTCTGTGTTGACCTGGGCATTGCAGTTGTCCTCTGTGTGTACCTGGTCATTGCTGATGTCCTCTGTGTTGACCTTGATATTGCTGTTTCCCTCTGTCTTGACCTTGCCATTGTTGATGTCCTCTTTGTTGACCTGGGCATTGCTGATATCCTCTGTGTTGACCTGGTCATTGCTGTTATCCTCTGTGTTGACCTGAGCGTTCTGAGCGTTGCTGATGTCCTCTGTGTTGACCTGGGCATTGCTGTTGTCATCTGTGTTGACCTTGACATTGCTGTTTCCCTCTGTGTTGACCTGATCATTGCTATTGTCCTCTTTGTTGACCTGGGCATTGCTTATGTCCTCTGTGTTGACCTTGACATTGCTGTTTCCCTCTGTGTTGACCTGATCATTGCTGTTGTCATCTGTGTTGACCTTGACATTGCTGTTGTCATCTGTGTTGACCTTGGCATTGCTGTTGTCCTCTTTGTTGACCTGGGCATTGCTGATGTCCTCCATGTTGACATTGGCATTGCTAATGTCCTCTGTGTTGACCTGGGCATTGCAGTTGTCCTCTGTGTGTACCTGGTCATTGCTGATGTCCTCTGTGTTGACCTTGATATTGCTGTTTCCCTCTGTCTTGACCTTGCCATTGTTGATGTCCTCTTTGTTGACCTGGGCATTGCTGATATCCTCTGTGTTGACCTGGTCATTGCTGTTATCCTCTGTGTTGACCTGAGCGTTGCGTTGCTGATGTCCTCTGTGTTGACCTGGGCATTGCTGTCATTGTTTGTGTTGGCGTTAACCCTAACAAAATTGTCATCATCAGTGCTAATAAAGACATTACGTTTACCCTCAATGTTGACACTGGCAAGGTCCTCAACAAAATGATGTGATGGTTGAGTACTTCCTTGGATATTGATGCCTTCACTGTCCACAGCAGCATCTATATTTAGGAGTGCTGTGTTGCCAGTGTTGATTTGGGATTGACTGTTGCTACTGTCCCCATCATCACACTTGGTTTGCCGGCCCTCTACAATAGTGTTTCCTTTTCTAGTAAGCTGCAAGCCATTCTGGGCTCCACAAACAGCTTCCATTTCCTGCAAAAACAAAACCATTAAAATCTGATCAGGTGATTACATAATCATTATGACCTAAAATTGTCTTGCTTTAATCTAATAGAATAAATAAGCTACTCATAAGACAGGTAATTGTAGAGAGAGAATATTTCATACAGCTAGACTCTTAAAGATGCTCCACCGCTGAAAAATGATATTTTTTCACTATCAAAAACAGAAGCAGACGATTAAGTATTTTCCTCCAGTTACAAAAGTTACGTACTTTACACCATTACCACCATTGAAAAGTTTGAGCTTTTAATTTCACTTCAAGATGAAAATATGAAAAATAATTAATTGCATCCCGAAAAAAATCTGTGGCACTATATCGTATATGGAATGAAGTACTGATTGCTCATGCACCAAAGGCAAAATAAATAATTTTATACCAGTTTTTGTGTTAATTAGACAGATATATACACGATTACACACATATTATTGTTCAAATGATGAATATCATTTATGCTCTGTCGGCGATGGAGCATCTTTAAACCAAAAACAAAATCATGTTCACCTAATTATTGAACAAAGTCCATTTCCATACACAATCATAAGCACTTTTTACCTTTAAAATATTTCACTGAGATATTTCATCATTGACATATCAATGTTATTGAGGATTGACTACATATAGACTATGTTAGTATCTGTTAGTTTGTGTTTCAATCCATGTAAGCTGATTCCACTGCATTTCCTTGTGTTTTGGTATAGATTCACACATATTTTCAGTATCTAACTGCCCCAATAATGGTTTCAAACTATCTACTAGCAGGTGGAGGGTTTGTGGTAAGGTGTCCCTTTTAAACAGAGGCCCTGTCTTGTGTCCCTTCTAAACAGAGGCCCTGTCTTGTGTCCCTTCTAAACAGAGGCCCTGTCTGTGTGCTGTCCCTTCTAAACAGAGGCCCTGTCATGTGTTCCCTTCTAAACAGAGGCCCTGTCATGTGTCCCTTCTAAACAGAGGCCCTGTCATGTGTCCCTTCTAAACAGAGGCCCTGTCATGTGTCCCTTCTAAACAGAGGCCCTGTCATGTGTCCCTTCTAAACAGAGGCCCTGTCATGTGTCCCTTCTAAACAGAGGCCCTGTCATGTGTCCCTTCTAAACAGAGGCCCTGTCATCCCTGTCATGTATCCCTTCTAAACAGAGGCCCTGTCATGTGTCCCTTCTAAACAGAGGCCCTGTCATGTGTCCCTTCTAAACAGAGGCCCTGTCATGTGTCCCTTCTAAACAGAGGCCCTGTCATGTGTCCCTTCTAAACTGAGGCCCTGTCATGTATCCCTTCTAAACAGAGGCCCTGTCACGTGTCCCTTCTAAACATAGGCCCTGTCATGTGTCCCTTCTAAACAGAGGCCCTGTCATGTGTCCCTTCTAAACAGAGGCCCTGTCATGTGTCCCTTCTAAACAGAGGCCCTGCCATGTGTCCCTTCTAAACAGAGGCCCTGTCATGTGCCCCTTCTAAACAGAGGCCCTGTCATGTGCCCCTTCTAAACAGAGGCCCTGTCATGTGTCCCTTCTAAACAGAGGCCCTGTCATGTGTCCCTTCTAAACAGAGGCCCTGTCATGTGTCCCGTCTAAACAGAGGCCCTGTCATGTGTCCCTTCTAAACAGAGGCCCTGTCTGTGTGCTGTCCCTTCTAAACAGAGGCCCTGTCTGTTTGCTGTCCCTTCTAAACAGAGGCCCTGTCTTGTGTCCCTTCTAAACAGAGGCCCTGTCATGTGTCCCTTCTAAACAGAGGCCCTGTCTGTGTGCTGTCCCTTCTAAACAGAGGCCCTGTCATGTGTCCCTTCTAAACAAAGGCCCTGTCATGTGCCCCTTCTAAACAGAGGCCCTGTCATGTGCCCCTTCTAAACAGAGGCCCTGTCATGTGTCCCTTCTAAACAGAGGCCCTGTCATGTGTCCCTTCTAAGCAGAGGCTCTGTCATGTGTCCCTTCTAAACAGAGGCCCTGTCATGTGTCCCTTCTAAACAGAGGCCCTGTCATGTGTCCCTTCTAAACAGGGGCCCTGTCATGTGTCCCTTCTAAACAGAGGCCCTGTCATGTGTCCCTTCTAAACAGAGGCCCCCTGTCCCTTCATGTGTCCCTTCTAAACAGAGGCCCTGTCATGTGCCCCTTCTAAACAGAGGCCCTGTCATGTGCCCCTTCTAAACAGAGGCCCTGTCATGTGTCCCTTCTAAACAGAGGCCCTGTCATGTGTCCCTTCTAAACAGAGGCCCTGTCATGTGTCCCTTCTAAAACAGAGGCCCTGTCATGTGTCCCTTCTAAACAGAGGCCCTGTCTGTGTGCTGTCCCTTCTAAACAGAGGCCCTGTCTGTTTGCTGTCCCTTCTAAACAGAGGCCCTGTCTTGTGTCCCTTCTAAACAGAGGCCCTGTCATGTGTCCCTTCTAAACAGAGGCCCTGTCTGTGTGCTGTCCCTTCTAAACAGAGGCCCTGTCATGTGTCCCTTCTAAACAAAGGCCCTGTCATGTGCCCCTTCTAAACAGAGGCCCTGTCATGTGCCCTTCTAAACAGAGGCCCTGTCATGTGTCCCTTCTAAACAGAGGCCCTGTCATGTGTCCCTTCTAAGCAGAGGCTCTGTCATGTGTCCCTTCTAAACAGAGGCCCTGTCATGTGTCCCTTCTAAACAGAGGCCCTGTCATGTGTCCCTTCTAAACAGGGGCCCTGTCATGTGTCCCTTCTAAACAGAGGCCCTGTCATGTGTCCCTTCTAAACAGAGGCCCTGTCATGTGTCCCTTCTAAACAGAGGCCCTGTCATGTGTCCCTTCTAAACAGAGGCCCTGTCATGTGTCCCTTCTAAACAGAGGCCCTGTCATGTGTCCCTTCTAAACAGAGGCCCTGTCATGTGTCCCTTCTAAACAGAGGCCCTGTCATGTGTCCCTTCTAAACAGAGGCCTGTCATGTCTTTGTTCAGACATCTCCAACTCTTTTCAGATTAATAGCCAGCAGTTTCTAAAATCTAGGTGAGGAAAATTAATCCAAATCACCCCAAGCTTGTTGCATGTAACAAATTTTGCTGACTTCATACTTCATCAAAAATTTACCTTATCCATTGGTAATGCTGAATCTTCTAGCTTGGCCATGGAGTATGTAAAACCTCACTGCTTCAAGTCAAAAAATACTGTAATACAAGAGGCCCAGAGGGCCTGTATCGCTCACCTGGTTTGTAATGCCAAGTAATGTTCTGAATACAGGTTCATTGTTTCTTTTCTGAAGGAATTTTAATATTAACCTCTAAATCCCCTATTAGGCCCCACCCCTCCTGCCCCCAGGGGGTCAGAGCCAAAATTTATACAAGTTCTGTTCCCCTTCCCCCAAGGATGTTTGTGGCCAAATTTGGTCACAATCCAAGCAAAACTCTAGGACAAGTAGCAATTTTATAGGATTTACCTCTATTTCCCCTATTGGGCCCCGCCCTTTTCCTGCCCCCAAGGGGGTCAGAGCCAAAATTTATACAAGTTCTGTTCCCCTTCCCCCCAAGGATGTTTGTGGCCAAATTTGGTTACATTTCATTCAGAACTCTATGACAAGTAGCGATTTAAAGGATTTACCTCTATTTCCCCTATTGGGCCCCGCCCCTCCTGCCCCCGGGGGGGTCAGAGCCAAAATTTATACAAGTTCTGTTCCCCTTCCCCCAAGGATGTTTGTGGCCAAATTTGGTTACAATCCATGCAGAACTTTAGGACAAGTAGCAATTTATAGGAAATGGACGACGGACCAGGTGAGCTAAAAATGAAAGAATCAGTTTGTAGCTTTTTCTATAAGCAAATATGAGATTTTATCACATACCTATGATATTTTACAAAAGTATCTATTTTTAGAGTTAAAAGGCACTGCATTTATAGTACATTAGGGTGTCAGAATAAAAATTTGTTGTCCTGAAGAAGCCCTTTACATGGGTGAAACTGGTCGACAGAAAAATAAAAACTACAAAACTCATCACTCTGAAGATGTTGTGATTGTCATTACTTTTTGATATTACCATCATGTTGTAAATTAATTGTTTGTAGTAATCACTTTGTGTTTATGATATATAACACCAACCTCTCAATTGTTATTCCAAAAGATTTGATTAAAAATCAGTCTGTAAGACTAGGAAGCATATGGCCGTACCGGTACAACAAATATATCCGGGTCACTAAAACGCATGATTAATATCTGGATTACCTGCCTTTAATTAGTACCAATATTCCCCGCCTAGGCTCTACTGCTTCCGTCACCATTAAAAAATCAAGTAGGCGATTCTAATATAACTTGTTCCTTGCCATGTTGGAGCGTATATTAGTCATAACAATTTGTGCTAACATTTCACAATATAAAAAAAAATCCAAATGAAATACAGAATAAAAATAAACTACAAGTGGATTATTCTAGACTTGCAATTGTATTTACATGGACAAAGTTGAATACTAGTGCTTAAACCATGTCTCGACTACACATTTCATTAGATATCGTAACAGTAGGAAAACAACAATAAATATCGTAGCTGAGTTGATTCCACTGAGAATGTCTATGTTATAGAAGCCCTGTAATGTCTGTAGAATACACACGACATTGAATTACGATTAGGGTAGGTCAACAAAAATTTGATCGCTCCTTAACAAAAGAATACTACAAATTACTAGGTCTGCTGCACATATCTGGTTATTTATATCGACAAGAGGCCCAGAGGGCCTGTATCGCTCACCTGGTTTGTAATGCCAAGTAGTAGTTCTGAATACAGGTTCATTGTTTCTTTTCTGAAGGAATTCGAATATTTACCTCTAAATCCCCTATTGGGCCCCACCCCTCCTGCTCCCAGGGGGTCAGAGCCAAAATTCATTTCTGTTCCCCTTCCCCCAAGGATGTTTATGGCCAAATTTGGTCACAATCCAAGCAAAACTCTAGGACAAGTAGCGATTTATAGGATTTACCTCTATTTCCCCTATTGGGCCCCGCCCCTCCTGCCCCCAGGGGATCAGAGCCAAAATTTATACAAGTTCTGTTCCCCTTCCCCCAAGGATGTTTGTGGCCAAATTTGGTTACAATCCATGCAGAACTCTAGGACAAGTAGCGATTTAAAGGATTTACCTCTATTTCCCCTATTGGGTCCCGCCCCTCCTGCCCCCGGGGGATCAGAGCCAAAATTTATACAAGTTCTGTTCCCCTTCCCCCAAGGATGTTTGTGGCCAAATTTGGTTACAATCCATGCAGAACTCTAGGACAAGTAGCGATTTATAGGATTTACCTCTATTTCGCCTATTGGGCCCCACCCCTCCTGTCCCCGGGGGTCAGAGCAAAATTTATACAAGTTCTGTTCCCCTTCCCCCTAGGATGTTTCTGGCCAAATTTGGTTACAATCCATGCAGAACTCTAGAACAAGTAGCAATTTAAAGGATTTACCTCTATTTCCCCTATTGGGCCCCAACCCTCCAGCCCCCTGGGGGTCAGAGCCAAAATTTATACAGGTTCTGTTCCGCTTCCAAAAAGGATGTTTGTGGCCAAATTTGATTACAATTCATGTAGAACTCTATGACTAGTAGCGATTTAAAGGATTTACCTCTATTTCCCCTATTGGGCCCCGCCCCTCCTGTCCCCGGGGGATCAGAGCCAAAATTTATACAAGTTCTGTTCCCCTTCCCCCAAGGATGTTTGTGGCTAATTTTGGTTACAATCCATGCAGAACTCTAGGACAAGTAGCGATTTAAAGGATTTACCTCTATTACCCCTATTGGGCCCCGCCCCTCCTGCCCCCGGGGGATCAGAGCCAAAATTTATACAAGTTCTGTTCCCCCTCCCCCAAGGATGTTTGTTGCCAAATTTGTTTACATTCCATGCAGAACTCTAGGACAAGTAGCGATTTAAAGGATTTACCTCTATTTCCCCTATTGGGCCCCGCCCCTCCTGCCCCGGGGGGGTCAGAGCCAAAATTTATACAAGTTCTGTTCCCCCTCCCCCAAGTATGTTTCTGGCCAAATTTGGTTAAAATCCATGCAGAACTCTATGACTAGTAGCGATTTAAAGGAAATGTTGACGGACAGACGGACGACGGACGGACGGACGGACGGACGGACGGACGGACGACGGACGACGGGACGACCGACGACGACGGACGCCGCGCCATGACATAAGCTCACCGGCCCTTTGGGCCAGGTGAGCTAATAAGGTCTGTTCCCCCTCCCTCAAGGATGTTTGTGGCCAAATTTTGGTTACATTCCATTCAGAACTCCATGACTAGTAGCGATTTATAAAGATTTACCTCTATTACCCCTATTGGGCCCCACCCCTCCTGCCCCGGGGGACCAGAGCCAAAATTTATACAAGTTCTGTTCCCCTTCCCCCAAGGATGTTTGTGGCCAAATTTGGTTACATTCCATTCAGGAACTCTATGACTAGTAGCGATTTAAAGGATTTACCTCTATTTCCCCTATTGGGCCCCGCCCCTCCTGCCCCCGGGGGACTAGAGTCAAAATTTACACAAGTTCTGCTCCCCTTCCCCCAAGGATGTTTGTGGCCGAATTTGGTTACAATTCATGTAGAACTCTATGACTAGTAGCGATTTAAAGGATTTACCTCTATTTCCCCTATTGGGCCCCGCCCCTCCTGCCCCCGGGGGACCAGAGCCAAAATTTAAACAAGTTCTGTTCCCCTTCCCCAAAGGATGTTTGTGGCCAAATTTGGTCACATTCCATTCAGAGCTCTATGACGAGAAGCGATTTAAAGGATTTACCTTTATTACCCCTATTGGGCCCCGCCCCTCCTGCCCCCGGGGGGTTAGAGCCAAAATTTATACAAGGTCTGTTCCCCTTCCCCCAAGGATGTTTGTGGCCAAATTTGGTTACATTCCATTCAGAACTCTACGACAAGTAGCGATTTAAAGGATTTACCTCTATTTCCCCTATTGGGACCCGCCCCTCCTGACCCTGGGGAATCAGAGCCAAAATTTATACAAGTTCTGTTCCCCTTTCCCCAAGGATGTTTGTGGCCAAATTTGGCTACATTCCATTCAGAACTCTATGACTAGTAGCGATTTAAAGGATTTACCTCTATTACCCCTATTGGGCCCCGCTCCTCCTGCCCCCGGGGGACCAGAGTCAAAATTTACACAAGTTCTGTTCCCCTTCCCCAAAGGATGTTTGTGGCCAAATTTGGTTACATTCCATTCAGAGCTCTATGACGAGAAGCGATTTAAAGGATTTACCTTTATTTCCCCTATTGGGCCCCGCCCCTCCTGCCCCCGGGGGGTTAGAGCCAAAATTTATACAAGTTCTGTTCCCCTTCCCCCAAGGATGTTTGTGGCCAAATTTAGTTACATTCCATTCAGAACTCTATGACAAGTAGCGATTTAAAGGATTTACCTCTATTTCCCCTATTGGGCCCCGCCCCTCCTGACCCTGGGGGATCAGAGCCAAAATTTATACAAGTTCTGTTCCCCCTCCCCCAAGGATGTTTGTGGCCAAATTTAGTTACATTCCATTCAGAACTCTATGACTAGTAGCGATTTATAGGATTTACCTCTATTTCCCCTATTGGGGCCCGCCCCTCCTGCCCCCAAGGGACCAGAGCCAAAATTTATACAAATTCTGTTCCCCTTCCCCCAAGGATGTTTGTGGCCAAATTTGGTTACAATTCATGTAGAACTCTATGACTAGTAGCGATTTAAAGGATTTACCTCTATTTCCCCTATTGGGCCCCGCCCCTCCTGCCCCCAGGGGACCAGAGCCAAAATTTATACAGAGCCAAAATTTATACAAGTTCTGTTCCCCTTCCCCAAGGGATGTTTGTGGCCAAATTTGGTTACATTCCATTCAGAGCTCTATGACAAGTAGCGATTTAAAGGATTTACCTCTATTACCCCTATTGGGGCCCGCCCCTCCTGCCCCCGGGGGGTCAGAGCCAAAATTTATACAAGTTCTGTTCCCCCTCCCCCAAGGATGTTTGTGGCCAAATTTGGTTACAAGCCATGCAGAACTCTATGACTAGTAGCGATTTAAAGGAAATGTTGACGGACGGACGGACGACGGACGCTGCGCCATGACATAAGCTCACCAGCCCTTCGGGCCAGGTGAGCTAAAAATTGAGTTTGGATAAGTCTCATTAGGCTGCCCATAGTACAAATATATTGTTAGTTGCTAGCTGTATCAATGTGGATCTCCAGGGATGAAGGATTATACAAATGTAGGTACATGTACAGTATAAACTGGAAACCTGTCTAAACTATAGTACCCAAAACCTGCATAATCTGGAACCTGTCTACTATGAAAACCGGAACTGTCTAGGTAATGTTACTATACCTTTCTTTGTAAAATTAACTTGGGCAAACCAGCAGCAATGTTTTCGCAACATGGGACTGATCATGGGGCGCCTAAGGGGATTTACCTGTACCGGTATACTAAGGGCTAGATAGTGACAACTTTTCATTTTTCATTCGACGGTTTTGTTACATGTACATTGTATATGTGAATACTTTTGACGGTCAATTCTAACAATAAAACATACACATAACTTCTGAGAGTTCATTTGAATGTAGCACACCTCAGAAACCAAGAAAACGTAGGATGGAATTCTGTGTTCTACCATGTACATATGTGAGAATAAATGTTTGTGCTGTAATAAAAAAACAAGAGGCCCAGAGGGCCTGTATCGCTCACCTGGTTTGTAATGCCAAGTAATGTTCTGAATACAGGTTCATTGTTTCTTTTCTGAAGGAATTTTAATATTAACCTCTAAATCCCCTATTAGGCCCCACCCCTCCTGCCCCCAGGGGGTCAGAGCCAAAATTTATACAAGTTCTGTTCTTCTTCCTCCAAGGATGTTTGTGGCCAAATTTGGTTACAATCCATACAGAACTCTATGACTAGTAGCGATTTAAAGAATTTACCTCTATTTCCCCTATTGGGCCACGCCCCTCCTGCCCCCCGGGACCAGAGCCAAAATTTATACAAACTCAGTTCTTATTCTCCCAAGGATATTTCTGGCCAAATTTGGTTACATTCCATGCGGAACTCTGTGACTAGTAGCGATTTAAAGGATTTACCTCTATTTCCCCTATTAGGCTCCGCCCCTCCAGCCCCTGGGGGGCCAGAGCCAAAATTTATACAAGTTCTGTTCCCCTTCCCCCAAGGATGTTTGTGGCCAAATTTTGGTACATTCCATTCACAACTCTATGACTAGTAGCGATTTAAAGGATTTACCTCTATTTCCCCTATTGGGCCCCGCCCCTCCTGCCCCAGGGTGATCAGAGCCAAAATTTATACAAGTACTGTTCCCCTTCCCCAAAGGTGTTTGTGTCTGATTTTGGTTACATTCCATGCCAAACTCTAGGACAAGTAGCGATTTAAAGGATTTACCTCTATTTCCCCTATTGGGCCCCGCCCCTCCTGCCCCCGGGGGATCAGAGCCAAAATTTATACAAGTTCTGTTCCCCTTCCCCCAAGGATGTTTGTGGCCAAATTTGGTTACATTTCATTCAGAACTCTATGACAAGTAGCGATTTAAAGGATTTACCTCTATTTCCCCTATTGGGCCCCGCCCCTCCTGCCCCGGGGGGCCAGAGCCAAAATTTATACAAGTTCTGTTCCCCTTCCCCCAAGGATGTTTGTGGCCAAATTTGGTTCCAATCCATGCAGAACTCTATGACTAGTAGCGATTTAAAGGATTTACCTCTATTTCCCCTATTGGGCCCCGCCCCTCCTGCCCCTGGGGGATCAGAGCCAAAATTTATACAAGTTCTGTTCCCCTTCCCCCAAGGATGTTTGTGGCCAAATTTGGTTACATTTCATTCAGAACTCTATGACAAGTAGCGATTTAAAGGATTTACCTCTATTTCCCCTATTGGGCCCCGCCCCTCCTGCCCCCGGGGGGCCAGAGCCAAAATTTATACAAGTTCTGTTCCCCCTCCCCCAAGGATGTTTGTGGCCAAATTTGGTTCCAATCCATGCAGAACTCTATGACTAGTAGCGATTTAAAGGATTTACCTCTATTTCCCCTATTGGGCCCCGCCCCTCCTGCCCCCGGGGGATCAGAGCCAAAATTTATACAAGTTCTGTTCCCCTTCCCCCAAGGATGTTTGTGGCTGATTTTGGTTACAATCCATGCCAAACTCTAGGACAAGTAGCGATTTAAAGGATTTACCTCTATTTCCCCTATTGGGCCCCGCCCCTCCTGCCCCTGGGGGGTCAGAGCCAAAATTTATACAAGTTCTGTTCCCCCTCCCCCAAGGATGTTTTGTGGCCAAATTTGGTTCCAATCCATGCAGAACTCTATGACTAGTAGCAATTTAAAGGATTTACCTCTATTTCCCCTATTGGGCCCCGCCCCTCCTGCCCCTGGGTGATCAGAGCCAAAATTTATACAAGTTCTGTTCCCCTTCCCCCAAGGATGTATGTGGCTGATTTTGGTTACAATCCATGCCAAACTCTAGGACAAGTAGCGATTTAAAGGATTTACCTTTATTTCCCCTATTGGGCCCCGTCCCTCCTGCCCCTGGGGGGTCAGAGCCAAAATTTATACAAGTTCTGTTCCCCCTCCCCCAAGGATGTTTGTGGCCAAATTTGGTTACAATCCATGCAGAACTCTAGGACAAGTAGCGATTTATAGGAAATGTTGACGGACGGACGGACGGACGGACGACGGACGCCGCGCCATGACATAAGCTCACCGGCCCTTCGGGCCAGGTGAGCTAAAAATGTTCTGATTATTTCCATGTGAACATATTGTGATAAGGTTCTATCCTCTATAAACAGGACACCTGTATAAACCGAACAAATAGACTGGTCCCATTCACATCTGGTTTAGACAAGTTATACTGTACATATAAACAATAATGTATAATTTTATAAGACTTACCATTACTATGATCTACATGGCTACATATACCAGAATAATAAATATTTTATTTACACAAATAAATCAACTTTAAATCTCTTTGTTTGAGCCATATAATTAGACACATGAGTTAATATATTTCTATGTTCAGTATCATTACAATCTGTACATCCCTGTACAAGGACATTGATTCAGATGTTGTTCCAGCGTCAAACGGTGGTTTTGATATAGATTATATTCAAGGAAATAGTGATATGCAGTTTCAAAAGATTGATTACATTCACACATTGGGGATTCTACAAGGTGATCCATGAATCGGTCACAATTTAAATAACTTGCATTATTTCTTAATTGGCATAGAATAATATTTACATTCCGATTACAGAAGTATTTAAAGCGAATAGTTGGGCAAAGAAGGGCTAAAATCGGTAAAATGGTGTCAATATACCCAGTATAATTTCTTATGAAATAGAAAAATAAAATCTCCCATCAAAATCGCTCTGTATGCGAAGAAATTAATATTTATTATGGGAATCCTTATGCGTCCTCCCGACCGGCTATCAGTGCAGTTCAACCTTAACGCATGCGCAACATCCACCACTCTCCGTAGTAAACAAAACATGGCTACCGTAGTTTTGAACCAAAAGGTTTCCGCCAAAACAACCAACTGACTCACCTAAAATGCGAAAGGAAAGGCAATGGAGCAGCGACAATCCCAACAAATGACTCGGTAAACATTACGACGCATGGAGAGTGTTAATACAACTTGTTATAGTGAAGAGAACAGTTCAAACGAGCACGCGGCTCCGGACCGCTACTGTACGTACCTAAGGAGGCCTACCCGGTACTCCCTGCTCAGCTTATAGTGAGTGATTTGGTTTGTTTATTTTTACGTCCTATTAACAGCCAGGGTCATGTAAGGACGTGCCAGGTTTGTTGGTGGAGGAAAGCCGGAGTACCCGGAGAAAAACCACCGGCCAGCGGTCAGTACCTGGCAACTGCCCCACATGGGATTCGAACCCGCTTCCCAGAGGTGGAGGGCTTGTGGTAATATGTCGGGACATCTTAACCACTCGGCCACCGCGGCCCAGATAGTGAGTGAGTCTTCGTATTTTGATCATTATGTAAATAGTTCCTAGCAGTATTTTTTCATGAATGAGTGGTCACATATGGTCACATGTTTCATACCTGTTCCCCAATCGCGTAAAACGTAACCCTGGGGTAAATAGCGGTTCTTTCGTGGGGCCTCTTTAGGGGTAATGAATGCCCTATATACAGTTAGAATGTAACCGCTAGTGCATTATAAACTAAGATTTGTTTCAATTAATCTATAATATTATGCTACCGGTCAATTCATACAGTTCTGATGTATATATTTATAGATTTTTAATTTGTAAATTATTGTTCTGTACATGTTCTGGTAGTGTTATACACATACATTGTATGTAGGATTTACATTGTAGGTTAATTGGTAAAATTGTATTGTATATGTTCTGATATACACATATACATATGTACATGTAGGTTTTAGCTTGTTCTTTAGATATATTTGGAGGACACATACAGTATTATTTCTGGGCATAATAATAAATAGTGCTTGTATATTTATTACAACTGTACCTGGTTCATGTGTATATGACAAACTTTACAGAGTTGAAATGTACTGCAGCCATGTATCATTTATAATTATTCTGAATTTTTGTTGAAAGTATAGATAATGAATTTTGTATCTTTTTTGAAACAATATTTGATTTTATCAAATGCATCAGTGACACATTCACAACTTATAAAATGTTTTCTCTAAAAATAAAAAAAAACCTGTAGAATGAACCTATATTATTCATTTATATATACTTGGAATTCATCATTTCAATTTTTGTCATATTCAACAGATATAAAATATTGTTGGTTCTTTTTTTTTCAGGCACCATGCATGCATAGCGACATGAATACAGAAAGTTCATCCCTTGGACCTGTATACAAGTGTATGCATACATATACATACAATTAGCATCATATGAAGACTGAAGAATGTTGATTTGAGTGCTCTTGAAAGTAAACTTTACCAATATGGACCTAGAAGTTCATGAACAGAACATTTAAACAGTATTAATTTATTAAATGTTCCTTTCAACTGTAATCATTAAATAAAATTATGATGCAATACTTTTTCATTGTTTAACTTTGTAGAAATATTTGTTTATATTAGTCCTCTAGATCCAGTGATTATAATTCTTGCATCCATATGCCTGCCCATTTGTTTGTCAGGGCTTGTGAGATAGCTTTTCAATTACTTTTAAAATATAAGGATTTTTTTTACATATAGCAATATAGATACCATTGTCTTAGGATTTCTAAATTCTACTTTACAAGAGAGTAGACTCAACATATAAATAAAACCATAAAACTAGCAAGTTATCTGAAATGTTACAAATCTTTTTGTCTGAACCAAATTTCACATTTATTGTCTATGTGTAACTTGTACATAGACCATTTATGTATTAATACTGTAGTAACAGTGATTACAAACACATAGACTAAAATGTAGTATTTAGTACTATGTACATCTGTCTTTGATTTGAGTTCTAAACAAAAAAGTGGTACCTATTGGGAAGTTGTGACTTGGGCGGGGGGTGAAATACAGAAGAAATAGCTACACATGG
This sequence comes from Argopecten irradians, assembly GCF_041381155.1. Classification (NCBI taxonomy): domain Eukaryota; kingdom Metazoa; phylum Mollusca; class Bivalvia; order Pectinida; family Pectinidae; genus Argopecten; species Argopecten irradians. The sequence goes on from NC_091135.1 coordinate 61,147,749, forward strand.
AAAAAAGAAAGATATATACAGTACCATATGGATTCAAAGGGTGCTCCAAAATCAATGAGACTAAATAACCAAAAAAAAGCCATGTAAACCCCAAATATGCAATGACCAGATCAATGATAAAGCACCCTTCCACTTCCAGTTATCTGTAGCTATTTCTTCTATATTTCAACCCCCCACTCAAGTTACAACTTCCCAACCTCATGATTCTTCTGTCTTTTAGCGCCCCCCACCCCCCAACACACACATACCTGATTGATTGTCATGTTATTTCAGGTTCCTATTCAGGTATTATTCCTAAAAACCAAAAAGGGTATACACACTGTGTACTCTCAAAGGAGGGGAACCACTACAGACAAAGTACTATTGTACACATTTCTCTTAATTAATTACTTTTCTTCCAACTCAATCATCTTTTTCTCCAGAGCACAAAAAAGAACAAGAAACAACAGAAAAGGAAAGTAACATACATGTAGGCCTATATGTTTTCTGGAAATATATATGATGGGTTAATTCTCACAGCATAGGCCTACATGAATGTGAAGAATTAAATATTATCAATGTTTGAGAGAATTTCTTAGTTGTAATTCTATAGCAGCTACATGGAATGTACGTTTACATATATACATTGTACAATACATATACATCATAAAAGTTTCTTTCCTTCCAGCTGGACATTAATGTCATCTCTCTCCAAAACTCAAATATTGTTTACAAAAAAAACAGAGACATAGATAATTTAATTAAATCTCTGCAAAAAACTACACGAATAATTGAACACATATATTGTACTTGTAAAATACCTATGTATGAGCTAATTTATTTTCATATCTTTGACAGCTACATGCATGGACGTTGTATGGAACGTTTTCGTGTGGTTTTAAATGGGAAATTATGTTACGATTATTTGTATTTAACCTTCATGATTCGGTTGATGTAAAATAGACGAATGCGATGCTGCAATAATTGCCCCTTGCCGGGGCCCCATCTCTGCATCGGCCGAATATTTGTGTCGATTTCCATGTATAAAGATGCTTTTATCGAAAAATTATTACAAAGCATTGTCATTAATGTAAGAATACTTCATTTGCATCAAATGTATCATCTCAAAACAACAATTTACATACCGCATTAGTGGTTTATCACACGAAACGAAACCGACACGACTGAGAAACACATGTCCATGTTGACATTTCCATGCAGCCTCGTTTTCAAAGAGTTTGGCGAATTTATATTTAGAACTGTGCTAAATTTACACGGGGCTTCCCCAAAATTTCAATGGTCAAAACTGGACACCGTAAGCAGAACTTGACCATCATTATGGTATACAATGACTTTTGGAAGGCCAAAGAACGCATTTAGACTGGTTTCCTTTGCCCGACTATTCACTTTAAACACATCAGTTATGTCAGTTGAAATTTGGTTATTTTATTTAGAATTTTCTTTAGTTGTGTGGATGATTCAATATTATGGATTTCATCAGCTATCTTATTCATTTCATTTAACATTGTTGGAAAAAAACTTTCAAAATAACTTACTGTGCGACATAAGGGAGGATCGATTACTAGTAATCTGTTTGTGCGAAGGGAATATTCATAGAGTGTCTCATCATGTATAAAAGGTTCAAAAATATCTCTTAGATAATCCGTTGTTTCATTATTCGGTACATTAAAATGACTTTATGTTTATATATTCTTATTCTAATGTTTCCCATCCTAATTCTTTGTATAATTTGTTATGAGATGTGCCTTTACGTAGGCCTGTTATTAATCTTGCATCCTCTAGTTGTATTGATTCTAACAGATCTTTTTGAGCTCCTGTACAATTATCCCAGACAATATCTGCATATTCAATTACTGGTCTAATATAAGATATATATATAGTATTTAGGGATTTCCTATCAATTTTGTTCTTAAGCAGTCTTAATATATTTAGTCTTTTAAAAGCTTTATCATATACGTTTGAAATATGTAGATTCCATTTAGTATCATCACTTAGTGAAAGACCAATGTGTGTATGTGTTTTGTTTTCAGTATTAGGATTATTATAAAAGTGAATAACAGGATGATTTTTAACAGTTTTCCTGAAAAATATAACAGACTCTGTTTTAGCAGGGTTAAATTTGATGTCCCATTTAGTGGCCCATGTTACTGTACAACTTGGCAACTATTTATTTTTATCAAAGTAGACTATGAGAAGGCTGTATCTTTCACCTGTATATTTCAATGATTAAGGCAATAATCATGTTACAGTTGTGTGCAACTCCTCCAGATTTACATATTACCAATCTGTGTTGACAAAACTATGTTTTTAACAAAAGGCCCAGAGATGAAACAATACTTTATTGAGATAAAGTCATGATCATTTCAGGTACATTTCAGCCAAACCACACTGATAGAACTTGAGAAGTTCAAAATGTGTTTTCAAGATGGCGGCTATGGTGGCCATCTTGGATTTCAGAAAGACCCAAATAATAAAAACACTTTGTCGGGATCATTCAGGATCATTTCAGGCAAGTTTCAGCCAAATCGCACCAGGAACTCCGAAGGAGTTCAAAATGTGTTTTCAAGATGACAGCTGTGGTAGCCATCTTGGATTTCAGATCGACCCCCAAAAAATAACATCACTTTATTAGGGCCATGTCAGGATCATTTCAAGCAAGTTTCAGCAAAATCACACCGGCAGAACTTGAGAAGAAGTTAAAAATATGAAGTTTTCCGATGACGGACAGCGGACAATGGACAGCGGACGCAACAGACGAAGCATGAAGACCTTCGGGTCAGATGACCTAAAAATATGTAACTTATTTAAAAGTAGTATAGTATAGTATGGTAGTTAATGGACACAGGCAAAACAAATGCCTCTATTCCCATGTCTTAAATTGGCTGAAACTGAATTAAAGTTTTGAATTAAGACAAATGACTTTACACACTACAGTTCTATTTCCTCACTACGTTTAATGTAAGAGACAAACAACTTTTCTGTTCCATGGTGGCCCGCAACACGATAAACAAAGTCTCCGATTTCTGTTTTGTTTTTCATTGCATTTTCTAACAGCATCTTTTCCCGTTCCCTTTCGGCGCTGACCTTAGGTCATTCCTGATCTGAACAGTGGAAAAATTAGTATGTTTTTTAAGTTCTTGGATTTTTCTGAAAATTTATTTATCCGAGTGTGATAAGAATAGGGCTATCTTTCCCGTGTGATCCTATTTTCTCTGGTCTTTTTCCAATTCGCCTCACGTTTTTCAATGCTCCTTCCATAATTGATGTATCATATATATTCATCAACTCCGTAACCACTTTTGCATCAGATTCTTTACATTTATATCCCTCCTCTTCGCTTTGTTCTGGAATACGGAACACCAACATTTTTTTTCCTTTGTTTCTGATCCTCTTGTTTGGTTATAGCCTCTGCCTGGGTTGGTAGTACTTCTCTTGGTGTCGGTTATTTTTCAATTTCCTTTAAAAGACTTTTTTTATTCAAAATTGTTGAAAATAAAATAAAAACAATGATCCAATGTCCCTAATTACCCACCTCCTACCTGGTATTTTTAATCCATGCTCTAGACTAACTATAATATCTAAAGGCTTTTTGCTTAATACCTGGTACATAAAACCTCTTAAAGGAAGAAATGTAGGACCTTTTCATTAAAGATGCTCCACTGTTGACAAATGGTAATTTTTCGCTATCAAAACATGAGCAGACAAATTATTATTTTACTCCATTGAAAAGTTTTAGCTTCTTACTTTAATTCAAGATAAAAATATTGAAAATAATTCATTGCCTCCCAAAATATTCCATGGTACTATGCCCTTTATGAAATTACCCGGTAAGTATTTATTGTGTATGAACCAAAACCAAAACAAATCACTTAAAATGCATTTTTGTGTTAGTTAGACACATATAAACACGATTATACATCAGCTAAAGTCCCATTATTTTTTCGTAATATATTTACCGTATTTTCCGGAGTATAAGCCGCTACTTTTTTCCCTGAAAATCGGGAGTGCGGCATATACACCAGTGCGACTTATCTGTGTACGAAAACCAAAATCTGACGATGTTTTGGCATTATTACGTCGTGATTCACATGTGAAAATCGTAAGTTTTACTCGCCAGTTTTGTAAAGTTATACATCGAACAAATCACTGTAAAAGTGTTTAAAAGATAAAATATGCAATGAAAATATATTAAAGATGAAAATGATTACGTATCAGATGCATGTTCATTCGTAAAATTGTTTAATTCAAGGAAAATCCGCCGACTGAAACGTGTTTGTTTACTAGCGCAACACAATAGCGGTTTAGTAAAGTTATACATCGAAAATATCACTGTAAAAGTGTTCAAACGATATAATATGTGATGAAAATATAATAAAGATGAAAATAATAACGTAACCAGATCCATGTTCAATCGTAAAATTGTTTAATTCATGGAAAATCGGCCGACTGAAGCGTGGTTGTTTACAGTCACAACACAATGGCGGACTGATTTCGCTATCGATTTGCTGCAGGATTGTTACCAAGAAAATAATAACTAAAACGTCAAAAACCACCAAATATCAAACAATAAGTTAAACATATTATTTAAATATTATGTGAGTGAAAGAAATGTCCGCAGACAGGGAAAAAACAATCTTCTGAATGACTGTTAAATATAACTTGCACACGTGTTACACACGGTCAACATGTGTATTTCTCAGAATCCTGTCGCTGTGATTTCAATGAAATAATCGGCAGTCAAGTTTATAGTGTGAATTACATGTAATATAGAACATTATAGCGATGTTAAAAAGCATCAAACAGTCGTATAAAACATCATTTAATCGATCTCTGCAGCGGCAAACTCCACGAGGTCATAATCCGGAAGTTTACAAAAATAAGGCTTCGGTGAAATGCATCATGGGATATCTAGTTGACAAACAGTGGAAGAACACTCTAAACGAAGTCGATTGATACAGTAACTCTTTACACAAAGATACATTTAATACACAAAATATATCAAGAAAGAAATTCTTATGCATACTGAAGAAAGTATTTACCGGCGTACTGAAATATGAGCGAGAGTAAGCATGAACTCGAACTTGCACACGTGTTACACATATGTCGGTCAACAGGGGAATATCCCGGAATCCTGTCGCCGTGATTTCAATGAAATAATCAGCAATCGAGTTTACACACGTAAATCACATGTAATTAAGAACATTATAACGAGTGCAAACATCGCACAGTGATATTAAAATCATTTAATCGATCTCTATAGCGGCAAACACCACGAAATCATATCCGGAAGTTTACAAAAATAAGGCTTCGGTGAATTGCATCATGGGATGGCAAGTTGAGAGAACACTCTAAACGAAGTCAATTTTAGGTTAATGATAGTCTTGATAATATAGTTATCCTTTACACATCAATATAATTAATACGCGAAATATATCAAAATAGATATAAAAGAAAATCGTATGCATATTGAGGAAAGTATTTTAACCGGCATGTTGAAATATGAGAGAGAGTAAGCGTGAATTCGTACGGCCGCCATGTTTGTTTACACACAAGAAGTCTTACGTAATGGCAGAGTAAACAACGAACAGAAACATGACCAAATCAATTTTGCTAAAGATATTTACATCATTGTGAGTTTTATTTGTTATACATTTAAAGAACAAGTTTTCGTGATTCTAATCGATCGATAAGCATTACCGTGCTTCATTAGAGATCGATCGTATACACAGAGGGTTGTGTGGGTGCATGGGCCTAACTTTTGGTTGCGGCTTATGTAACGATGCGTCTTATGCGTGTACAAAACCTGAAAAAATCGTAAAAAAGGCCTCTGCGGCTTGTACACAGGTGCGACTTATTGTCCGGAAAATATTACCAAATTTCGTCAAATGATAGAGTTGATATCCTTATAGCGATATTTCTTAATTAAAAATGTCATAGCAATGATGGGGGATTCCATTGTTACACTCTGTTGGTGCCACAGTCCACACCTAGGTAAACATCACATTTGAGAACTGTTTTGTATACAGATGACACTAATGCATTGTCATCTTATTTTCGTTGTTGTTATAAATGAGTCTCTTAAAACATTAATTAAAATCCTACTTTAAATCTTTAACTCCTTTAAAAACTATTATCAGAGATTGGTCATATGAAAACAGTAAGGGAGTTAACCATGGAAACCATGTTAACCCATGTAAAGGTCAAGGGTATTGATTTGAATAGACATGACATTTATATCAGCATACATGCCTAATATCAGGTCTCTAGACTTACCAGTTATTGGCAAGAAGTCATTTAAAATGTTCAGTCTATCTAATCCATATGATCTTGAATGAAGGTCCAAGTAGTTCTTTTGAACCAACTAGCTAGGTACATTTTTTGTAACTCTTCATCACAGCCTGCAACAGGCCCAATATCAGCTAGGCCACATAAAATTTTAGAAGATGTTGTTTAAAGAGATGGCGGACAGATAAAGTTCATAGCCTATGTGGTGCTTATGTTGTCTAATTTATCCAATAACTGCCATTTCTTTCAGCAGTGACAACATTGAACTGCCAAGACTGCTACTACAAAAGAACAAGATAAAATGCTATAATACAAATAAACTTTATTGAACATTATAAAATGACCATAGTAAAACAAAGTATATCCCATACTCTCTCTAATGACAAAATTGATGGATTAAAAAAGGAGGTTGAATGTCTCTACCTTTTTTCCCCATTTAGCTCATTTACCGTATTCGACCCAATAAGCGCCCAGGGCATTTGAAAAATTGAAAAATGAAAAGGTGCTAATAAAACTTGACGAAATTATTGCAAATCTATAGTTTTGAGTAGTTTTGGTCTTTATTTATGCGTGGACAATTGAAATCGAGGCCTTAAAAAGGAGGAGGGGCACTTATTGGGTCGAATACGGTATATGTGTTTTACATATTTATCAACTTACTAAAGAGAACTAACAAAATCAAAGGTTCAAACACCGTATTGACCCAATAAGTTCCCCCCATCCCTATAAGCACCCCTCCTCTTTATTTTAGCCGTCAATTCCACTTACATTGAATTAAATGCAGACTGAAAATATGAAAACTTTGTTGGTTTCCTTTCTGATTTCTTTTTCAAATTGGTTTATGGCTTACTTTGTAGAACAATTTTCTATTATGCACCCTCGAGTTGCTTCATTTTTAAGCGCCCTGAGCGTTTATTGACTCAAATACGGTAAGAGGTCAAGAGAACCTATTTTCTCAAGGATTTTAAAAGATTCACCTCTAATTTCCCTATTGGGCGCCATTCCTCCTGCTCCAGAGGGTCAGAGCCAAGATTTATACAAATTCTGTTCCCCTTTCCCAGAGGATGTTTCTAGTCGGTTACAGTTACAACCCATGCAGAAGTGTAGGACTAGTAGAAATTGAAAGGAAATGTTAACAGACAGACAACGGACACAACGCCATGGCATACAAATGGGAAACATACATTTTAATCTTCTATCTTATATGTCAACAATTATAATGCATACAATCTTGAACAAGAGGCCCAGAGGGCCTGTATCGCTCACCTGTTTTTTTAAGTATTTATCACAAAGACTCTGACAAAGAGAAAAATTAGCAAAATTGACTCCAAAAGTTTAATTTTGAATCACAACCATATAATGATGCTATTGATACCATACAAATATGCTATCCAATATATAGGTTCAGAGAGGAAGTAATTTATATGGAAATAGTAGCCTAATTGATCTTTTTGACCCTGCATCTATTGCCGTCTAAGGCCCCGGGGGTCAGACCTATCATTTGTACAATTTCAAATCCCAACCCTATAAGGATGCTACCATTGCATTATGAGTGCTCTTCAATGCTTAGTTGCAGAGAAGAAGTCGTTTATATATAAATAGCTAAATTGACCTCTTTTGACCCCACCCTTCAGGCCCCCGGGGGGTCAGCCCCATCATTTGCACAATTTTGAATTCCCAACCTATAAGGATGCTACCATTGCATTATAGGTGCTATCTCATGCTTAGTTTCAGAAAAGAAGTCGTTTATATGGAAATAGCCAAATTGATCCCTTTTGACCCCGCCCCTCAGGCCCCGGGGGGTCAGCCCCATCATTTGTACAATTTTTAACCCCCACCCTATAAGGATGCTACCATTGCATTATGGGTGCTATCCCATGTTTAGTTGAAGAGAAGAAGTCATTTATATGGAAATAGTAAAATTAACCCCTTTTGACCCTGCCCCTCAGGCCCCAGGGGGGTCAGCCCCATCATTTGTAAAATTTTGAATCCCCACCCTATAAGGATGCTACCATTGCATTATGAGTGCTATCCCATGCTTGGTTTCAGAGAAGTAGTCGTTTATATGGAAATAGCCAAATTGACCCCTTTTGACCCCGCCCCTCAGGCCCCCCGGGGGTCAGCCATATCATTTGTACAATTTTGAATCCCCACCCTATAACAATACTACCACTGCATTATGAGTGCTATCTCATGCTTAGTTTCAGAGAAGAAGTCGTTTATATGGAAATAGCCAAATTGACCCCTTTTGGCCCCGCCCCTCAGGCCCCTGGGGGGTCAGCCCCATCATTTGTACAATTTTCAGTTAGTAGCCCTTAAGGATGCTACCAGTCAAATTTTGTTGAAATCCGACCAGCGGTTATGGAGAAGAAGTCGATTGTTGCCGGACGCCGGACGCTGCGGTATTCCATAATCTCACCTCGGTCCGGATCCGTCGGACTTCTAAACAAGAATCACGTTTAAATACATACAATCCTGTATCACAACAAAGGTCAGTCACTTGTATCGAAATCATATTCGCTGGGTCCCATATGAAAAAACGTGAAATCAAAGTACTGAAAGTACTAAATGGCTCGGTCTCGAGGATAGGAGGAATATATTTCTAAGGTCAATACTACTGTAGTTTTGTACAATAAGAAATAAATTTGGCTGGTATTCCTTCCAGTTTGGACTTTTGAGGATTCCTTGGACACCAAGGTGTAAAATAAGAGACATACTAAAATATTGGAAGCCCATTCTAATATTTCCTATGATGTTATATGCCAAATGATTTTATAACACCTTTAGCATTTTCCTTGTTAATTTGATGTTAATGAAAATATCCATTCTTAATGACTATTGTCATCAAGTTCCTGGGACCACAGTGTCAGTTAACAAGTATTGTTTTGCAGCAGAGAAAGACAAGAGGCAAACTTTTCTATGTCAAAATGTCTTAAGTATAGAATATGTCTGTCCTCTAGAAGACTTCTCAATATCACCATGTGATTTTTTAATAAATTGGTCAATTGGTCTACTTTTAACAAGTTTTGTAATTATTCTTTTGTAAAACAGCAAGTTGATTGATATACATTGTATCCAAACTTCAATTCAAACCGAATAACCTGTTAGCTCACCATAGACCATGAAATTGTTTGTACACTTTCTTAACTTCAGGATTGTTTTACAAAATTACAAATGAATTTTTCTACATTTTTTATTTTCAAAACCCCATACCTCTGATGAGTATAATAAAACTGTCATTACAAGTGAATCAAATATTTTCAGTTTAAGATGAACAGGAAGAGATACATTCCTTTATTTCTTATAAATAGCAAACACCGATTTAATTGTTTGTTCAGCAGGTTTTTTCCCTTTCTTTAAAAACGCTACCATTAACATATTTTTTGTACCTAGATATGTAAACAATTCTTATAAATCTAATTCTGTATTCCATAACATCAACTGGTGTTGTTGTACCGATTTACGTCTTGAGAATGTCACAATTTTTATCTTTCTGATATTAAGTTCTAATTTCCATGTTACGCAATATTGTTAAAATTCATGTAACATTTGTTGTAGACCATCAGATATTTCTGATATCATAACAGTGTTATTGGCAAATAATATGATAAAAAGTTTGGGATATATTCCGATATCATATACCGTAAAAACTGGTATAATTTGCGCAGGTACTTTTTAGGGCTGAAAATGCTTAAAAAATCTACTATCAGAATATTTAGCGCATCAAAAAAATGGGGGAAAACAATGTCCAGAGAGTCCCAAAACCGATGTATGAAGGTGACAATTTCAATGCAAAATATTCCCGATAAATGCTTGACAACTTGCACAAAAAATGTTGTATTTAGAAGAAATAACATATAAAAACCGCATTGTGTTTGTTTTCTTTTATTGGCCATCGTAACCTGAAACTGAAATATCTAGCAGATGTCCAAAACATTGGCGGTCTGGTCCGCCGTACTCTGTGCACATGTCAATGTTTTAAGATATTACACATGAATTGTAATCAGGAATATTTGAAAAGAGTAGAATCTATTTACTTAAATTGTCACAATAAGAAATTAGTGTGTTTGAGATCACTAACAATCAACAGCAATCAGCTAGCGGATACGTAGTTTAGCTTGCAACAATCACAGTGTGCACAATTTGTCAAGATTTGTAAGACAAAATATTTTTTTCTACCAAGTAAGATTCTAAGTCATAAAGATAGATTGAAAAAAGGAAGGGAGATAAAATAACCAAATAAATATTTGTAGCGGGATCAGACTGGGTTGATTATCGGTGATCAGGTAGCTCAGTCGGAAGAGCTACATTTTCTTCTCTCCTGTTACAGAATTGGCACCCAACTAAATAACCAACGGCTGTGGTGTTTGAAAGGGTCTCGTATGTATTCAAAAAAGGATGGAGGAGTGTAGCGGGACTGGACTTGGTCGATTATCGATGACCAGGTAGTTCAGTCGGTAGAGCACTAAGCTATTGTTCGTAGAGTCCCGGGATCGAATCCCGGTCTTGCCGCTACATTTTCTCCTCTCCTGTTACATATGGTACCATACTGTGCATGTAGATATTCAAGGTAAATCAACAATGTTCGCTGATCTTGCAGAATTGCCTTACAGTGATATAATGAATGTAGTAAATGTATATCTCATTGGTGTGATTGATTTAAAGGCAGTTCATGTGGTGACCGAAAAAAAGGTAAAATCAATACTTTCAGAGTGATCAGGGAACATTGATAGTCAAGGCGGGGAAAACATAAGACAACCTGTGTTATACAAATTAATGTTTAATTGATTTTCATTAAATTGTCTCGAAGGTGATGATTAGTGTGTTATGAATGATAAGCTTAATATGTTTTTGACAAAAAATATAAACAGCTAATGTCATATTGTGTTTTAAATTTTAATAATCTTTTATTTATTCATTTCATTTCAAGCATGTACATGTCATAGAATATAAACAAATATCAGGTATATGCTTAAATCATATTACAGTTTAATTCACAATAAGGAATTTGAAGATGATGATAGTAATTATTTTCGGATTGAAAATGATTACAATATTAAGCTTCCTCAGTTGAAAATTACTTCTTTTTGTTCACACAATTCTTCTCCTAGACTGTTTCCAGTTGAAATGATACATGCATGCTGACATTCTGTAAAACATAACGAAACAATAAATGTATTAACAGAGTAATTACTGAAAAGGCTAATATCATATAATTCAACATTTTAATCATAAATAGCAATACCAGCATAGAGGAAATATTATAGTTTAATTCCCGCTGTTCTTCAGTCCTCCTGTTCTTACATGTAAGAGTTTTGTCCTTCATAAATTGATTGTAATATAGCAGTTGTTATATACTGTGCACAAAGAAGTATAAATATACACACGTATCATATGCATGGGTACAATGGTAAATTAATAGGTTATACAGAAAATGATGGTGCTGATCATGGAAAGCGTAAAGTCTATTTTGTTGAGTAAAAAGTTAAAAAAAACTAACATTGTTCACACCCTAAGATGTAATCGCACTAAAAACAGTGATCGTAAGACTGTGCCAGGTGATAGAGATTAGTTCCGCTCGAGTGATCACACACTGCAAGTGAGAGTCGGGAATATGTTTATGTAAGTTTTAATTGCTAATCTCTGATGATTGTTGGTAAAATATAACTCAGGATATTAACAGTTTTCTCTACATTTTTACAGATTGAAACAGCTTTTTAAGTGCCGTTTTACGGAAGAATCATGAAAAAGAAATCGACATTTTCGTCGATCTAGTAGTTCAAAAAACATCACTTCGAGTTATATGAACATTCCATATATGATTTATGTCATTCGGCCAAAAATTTACTTCGTATTACCTAGTTTAATGAATATGCTGTATGTATATGATCAGAACGTCAAGCTCCTGTGGTGAAAATAACCAAAATGTTTTAAAAGTATGGTTTAGAGGTAATCTCTGAACGTACTTTAGTATATAGATATAATCTGATATTTATACATGTGCTTATGAAATTATCGATAATTATGGATGTGGAAAATATTCATACCTTATTAACTGCCGTTAGTTTTAAGATTACGCCACCTTGGACATTTACAAAATGTTCACCATCTGTCACGTGCTATTTTATCAGTAGACCAAGTTTGTCCAAAATTTTGTTAGAGTTGTCTTTCTTCCATTGAAGTAAGGCCATGTGCCATAACATGCATCTCCATTTTGCCATGAAATTTATTTGCTCCGAGACAAATTTGATTCAAATTACAAAATTCATTATGGTATCAATTTTGATGTTCGAGGCGAAATATTGATTTCATTTTTTTCCGTTGCAGGATAACTGTCACTAATAGGGAGTAAACGTCTGAGGTGAACCAGCTTCGGAGCGAAGCATTTTTGGGACGAAACGTCTTCATTCATTGTAAACACCATTTTGGGGACGAAAAGTCTAGATACTTTGTAAACAATTCAGGTGAAAATTTTCAAACAGAAGATCTTTTGGATAGTGTATATAGTAAGGATATGAAAGCCGTAATATTCTGTTCCTATTTCAACGTTACAGATACGCTTATTTCAGTAACTTTTATATTCAAAATTTGCTATTTAAAATTCCCGGTAAAATCAAAGTTGTTGAATACACTGCCGCTAGGAGCGCTAGTATCTGCGAGCAATTTCTAAGCCAATCATATTGAGTAAATTGACTGTAAGAGAATTTCGCAACCACGATCACAATGACGAGGTGACCCTCACCAAAAATGTTATACAACAAAACAAGCTCCAAAATCAAAGCATCGTCTGATCATGGTGATCGAGAGCGACTTGGAGTAGCCTTAACCGCCAATATATGAATGGAATTCCGACGAAAATCGTGATGTCACGTATGACGCAGTGCTTTGACTGAAGTGACAAAACAGCAAAAATTACCGCTACTTTTCTTCAAAATGACAACAATGTTGTATTTAGAACTGAAATACATGTAACACAAAAAATCAATCTTTTCTCTTTGATTGTTTTTTGTTTTGGATATTGGCGCTATATATTTTGCAGATGTACGCAAACGTGTACGATGTGATCGGGTACAGGAAAAAAGTCGGTCAGGCCACAAAATATTTTTCAAAGAATTATAGATTCACCCAGATAAGATACAACAAAATTATCTTATTTTGTCTGCAAACTTTCAATTTGCCAAAAATGGGCATGCTTTTTAAGGATATCTTAATGTTTTAGCATAAAATTATGTAATAAAAAATCGAACAAAAATTAAGTAAAATAAAAGACCGGCAGGTATTTTAATGGAAATTTGGTAATGATATGAGAGAAAAAGACTCTTTTATTATATACACATGGAGGATAGGGGATATTCCACCCTCGGGGTCAGAAAATGTAGTAAAACCCTCGGCAAGCCTCAGGTTTTACACATTTTCTGATCCCTCTGATATCCTCCATGTGCACATATGAAAGAGTCTTATAATCTTTGTGAATTTTTTTATTTTACTTTTTAATGAAAGAAAGAATTGCCTGAAGAGAGCCTATGAGACCACAGCCTAGTCTTTCAATACCACTATACCCTCCCTCTTCCCTGTTGTCAACTATAATCTACACTTGATACTGATGTTCCTTCTTTTCAAAAAAATCTCATAGTATGTTCAAATTTTCAATGCAGCAATATATAAAACGTGATTTTTTTTTGTTCAGCACTAGAATTCTGGATATTGCAAATATTTCTCTTGACCAGTCAAAATTTTTATTTTCAGAGCAATAAGATAAATAAACAAGAGGCCCAAGGGGCCTGTATCACTCACCTGATTTGTAATGCCAAGTAATATTCTAATTACAGAATCATTTTTTTTTTTCTGAATGATTTTAGATTTACATTCCCAATTCTTTCTGCTCCAGGGGATCAGATCCAAGATTTATACAAATTTTGGAAAGAGTCAACAAGAATGGCCTAAGAGACTATAGCCTTTGGGCTTAGTCTATAAATAGCCTTAGTCTCAACCTCTGGGTTTCAAGTTTATATCCTATGTGGAGCAGATGATAGAGACTAGCAACAGGTTGGTGGTTTTTCTCTAGGTTCCCTGGCTTTCCTCCACCTTCTACAATTAGCAAATCCTTAAATGATTGTGGGCGTTGATAGAACATAAATCAGAAACAAACAAATAATTTCTATCAACAAGAGGCCAGAGGGCCTGTATCGCTCACCTGGTTTGTAATGCCAAGTAATGTTCTGAATACAGGATCATTGTTTCATTTCTGAAGGAATTTAAAGATTTACCTGTAAATTCCCTGTTGGGCCCTACTCTTTCTGCTCCAGGGTGTCAGAGCCAAAATTTATACAAACTCTGTTCCCCTTCCCCCAAGGATGTTTCTGGCCAAATTAGCATTTTAAAGGATTTACCTCTATTTCCCTTATTGGGCCCCGTCCCTCTTGCCCCCGGGTGGGCCAGAGCCAAAATTTATAAAAACTATGTTCCACTTCCCCCAAGGATGTTTCTGGCCATATTTGTTAGAATCCATGCAGAACACTATGACTGGTAGCGATTTAAAGGATTTTAACCCCTATTGGGCCCCGCCCCTCCTATCCCCAGGGGATCAAAGCCAGAATTTATACAAACTCTGTTCCCCTTCACCCAAGGATGTTACTGGCCAAATTAGCAATTTAAAGGATTTACCTCTATTTCCCTTATTGGGCCCTGTCCCTCCTGCCCCGGGTGGGTCAGAGCCAAAATTTATACAAACTCTGTTCCCCTTCCCCCAAGGATGTTTCTGGCCAAATTTGCTCAGAATCCATGCAGAACTCTATGACTGGTAGCGATTTAAAGGATTTAAACCCCTATTTCCCCTATTGGGCCCCGCCCCTCCTATCCCCGGGGGGTCAAAGCCAAAATTTATACAAACTCTGTTCCCCTTACCAAAGGATGTTTCTGGCCAAATTTGCTCAGAATCCATGCAGAACTCTATGACTAGTAGCAATTTAAAAGATTTAACTCTATTTCCCTTATTTGGCCACGCCCCTCCTGCCCCTAGGTGTTCAGAGCCAAAATTTATACAAACTCTGTTCCCCTTCCCCCAACGATGTTTCTGGCCAATTTTGCTTAGAATCCATGCAGAACTCTATGACTAGTAGCCATTTAAAGGATTTAAACCTCTATTTCCCCTATAGGGCCCCGCCACTCCTACCTGCGGGGGATCAGAGCCAAAATTTATACAAACTCTGTTCCCCTTCCCCCAAGGATGTTTGTGGCCAAATTTGGTTAGAATCCATGCAGAACTCTATGACTAGTAGCGTTTTAAAGGAAATGTTGACGGACGGACGGACGACGGACGCGTTGGGCCAGGGGAGCTAAAAATATCACTACATAGATAATTTTCAATAAATTGATAAAATCTATAATAGGTCAACCTAAATATTCTTAGGACCATTTCTACTGAACAAAAAAGTTCTTTCTTCTTATATATATTATTAAGCCATTCACATTGTATTTTTACTCAAATCTATAACCTTTAATTTCTTTCCCCTGAAATATTACTTTGCAGATCATAATATTGATGAACAAGCAGTTCCCAGTTTCACAAACCTTCCTATACTTTAGGCAATTATGTAAGATTTGTTTTCAAATCATTTGTAATGCTTTCATTTATGTTAAGATATGACCATGAAACTTGGGTCTGAAATGTGTTAAATTTAATGAATAAAACATGTAACAATCTAATGCTGCCTCCATTCTTAAACCTAAATGCACATCAAAACATGTAAGTATACAACAACAAGAGGCCCAGAGGGCCTGTATCGCTCACCTGGTTTGTAATGCCAAGTAATGTTCTGAATACAGGTTCATTGTTTCTTTTCTGAAGGAATGAGAATATATACCTCTAATTCCCCTATTGGGCCCCGCCCCTCCTGCCCCTGGGGGGTCAGAGCCAAAATTTACACAAGTTCTGTTCCCCTTTTCCCAAGGATGTTTGTGGCCAAATTTGGTTACAATCCATGCAGAACTCTATGACTAATAGCGATTTATAGGATTTACCTCTATTTCCCCTATTGGGCCCCGCCTCTCCTGCCCCCGGGGGGTCAGAGCCAAAATTTATACAAGTTCTGTTCCCCTTCCCCCAAGGATGTTTGTGGCCAAATTTGGTTACATTCCATGAAGAACTCTAGGACAAGTAGTGATTTAAAGGATTTACCTCTATTTCCCCTATTGGGCCCCACCCCTCCTGCCCCTGGGGGGTCAGAGCCAAATTTTATACAAACTCTGTTCTTATTCCCCCAAGGATGTTTGTGGCCAAATTTGGTTACATTCCATGCAGACTAGTAATGATTTAAAGGATTTACCTCTATTTCCCCTATTGGGCCCCACCCCTCCTGCCCCCGGGGGGTCAGAGCCAAAATTTATACAAGTTCTGTTCCCCTTCCCCCAAGGATGTTTGTGGCCAAATTTGGTTACATTCCATGCAGAACTCTAGGACTAGTAGCGATTTAAAGGAAATGTTGACGGACAGACGGACGCCGACGGACGCCGACGGACGACGGACGCCGCGCCATGACATAAGCTCACCGGCCCTTCGGGCCAGGTGAGCTAAAAATAAAACAAGTTCTGTTGTCAGCAAAACATGTTAGTATAAAACAAAAATAAAAACATTTTGGTTAGTCAGCATAGTGTCAAAATTGTATCACTCTGACTTCCGACAAGACTTATGTTGCCTTGAAAATCAAGTTCCATCTAATTACTCCAAATTAGGGAACATCAAGATATAAAATGTTACTTGTTAACCAGTGTAGTAGACCCTGTATAACCGCAGCACTATGTCGACAATTTCTTCATGGCACTACAACCTTGTCATAAGGTATGTGATGCTTCACAACAGTTCACAGTTCATTACAAGTCACAAAGTGGATTTTGTGGAGTCATTGCCTCAACAAACAAGTCAAACAATCTGAGACTTTGAGTAAAAACACCCATATAATCCATATGTCCATGAAAACGTTCTGGCAGGGATATGAGTCCTCGCAAATCCTACATCTCCAAGAATCCACATCTCCAAGAATCCACATCTCCAAGGAAACTCTACCAGAAGATATCATATGGGTAGTGATCCCCATCCTTAACGATCGCCTTGTTTTAATGTCCAACATCGAAGATATTATATGGGTAGTGATCCCCATCCTTAACGATCGCCTCGTTTTAATGTCCAACATCGAAGATATCATATGGGTAGTGATCCCCATCCTTAACAATCGCCTCGTTTTAATGTCCAACATCGAAGATATCATATGGGTAGTGATCCCCATCCTTAACGATCACCTCGTTTTAATGTCCAACATCGAAGATATCATATGGGTAGTGATCCCCATCCTTAACGATCACCTCGTTTTAATGTCCAACATCAAAGATATTATATGGGTAGTGATCCCCATCCTTAACGATCGCCTTGTTTTAATGTCCAACATCGAAGATATCATATGGGTAGTGATCCCCATCCTTAACGATCACCTCGTTTTAATGTCCAACATCGAAGATATCATATGGGTAGTGATCCCCATCCTTAACGATCACCTCGTTTTAATGTCCAACATCGAAGATATCATATGGGTAGTGATCCCCATCCTTAACGATCGCCTCGTTTTAATGTCCAACATCGAAGATATCATATGGGTAGTGATCCCCATCCTTAACGATCGCCTCGTTTTAATGTCCAACATCGAAGATATTATATGGGTAGTGATCCCCATCCTTAACGATCGCCTTGTTTTAATGTCAAACATCAAAGATATCATATGGGTAGTGATCCCCATCCTTAACGATCGCCTTGTTTTAATGTCCAACATCGAAGATATTATATGGGTAGTGATCCCCATCCTTAACGATCGCCTTGTTTTAATGTCAAACATCAAAGATATCATATGGGTCGTGATCCCCATCCTTAACGATCGCCTCGTTTTAATGTCCAACATCGAAGATATCATATGGGTCGTGATCCCCATCCTTAACGATCGCCTTGTTTTAATGTCCAACATCGAAGATATCATATGGGTAGTGATCCCCATCCTTAACGATCGCCTCGTTGTTAATGTCCAACATCGAAGATATTATATGGGTAGTGATCCCCATCCTTAACGATCGCCTCATTTTTAATGTCCAACATCGAAGATATTATATGGGTCGTGATCCCCATCCTTAACAATCGCCTCGTTTTAATGTCCAACATCGAAGATATTATATGGGTCGTGATCCCCATCCTTAACAATCGCCTCGTTTTAATGTCCAACATCGAAGATATTATATGGGTAGTGATCCCCATCCTTAACGATCACCTCGTTTTAATGTCCAACATCGAAGATATTATATGGGTCGTGATCCCCATCCATAACAATCGCCTCGTTTTAATGTCCAACATCGAAGATATCATATGGGTCGTGATCCCCATCCTTAACGACGGTATGGTTTTCATCACTAGACTGTGAGGAGAAACTTTGCTCTAGGCGATGTCGTTCCATTATCTCACGTTTCTTTTCAACTGAGATACCTGTTGGCAGGCGTATTTTCTTACCTACAAGATAAATAAACAGATATCAGAGCTGAAACAAGCTGTCAGTGTACCATTAATTAGGATTCAATAAGAAATCACAAAACTGATTTTTAATTGGTTCGAGCCTATACAGATAGGACCAAGTGAGGCAAGCAATGGCATATAAAGGGTCTTTGGTTACAAACAAAAGATTTCTTTAGCGAAGGACAGAAAAGTAAGTGAAAACATTGCATTCCTACACAACTTCCTCACAGTGACAGTGATTTCAGACAGACAGCAGGACAAATGGATACAGAATACAGATAGTAAAATTATCATCCATGTCAGACGACAAAGGATGAAAATCTTCAAATTCAGCATAATTTTCTTTATCAGAAAAACAACAATTCTCAGCCAAACTCATCAATTGGTTACATCTGTTTCTTCTTTTATTTCTTTGAATTATCAATTGAAAGAATTTCTAAAGCAATTCAAGGGAGATAATCAACAAATTTTGAAAGATTTTGAAAAACAATTCAATGGAGAAAATCAACAAGATTGATTTGAAAGCTTTCCATCTTATAAACTGTGAACATAGAACCTACAGACAAGAGCACACCAAAACTATTTCTAAAACTGTCTGTATAAATTTTGTTGGAGTTTCTGAGTAGTTAGTATATACTTGAAATGACAATGAAAATGTTTAGAAGGCCAACTTGGAGTTAATTATCCTGATATGACACCTACTTTTCCTCGTTGATCCAGTCGCACCTTCATCACAATCTTCATCCTCAGCTGATGAACTGTCCTCATATAGGTCAAAGTCATACATCAGATTGGGGGGCTATCAAACAAGGCAATAATTCCTTATAACAAACAGCATCCAATAGGGCGACTCAGTGGTCTAACAATATAATGAACTTCAATTACAATGATTTGTTTCTTGTAGGGTACATCTTACAGTGTCAATGATCCCTAAATATTAGATAATAATTAATGATAATGTTACATTTCTTGCAGGAAGTGCACTGATAAAAATCATTATAATATATAATTAATGATTGCAGATATCTTTAGGACTTTAATATTACCATTCAGATACTTGTTCTTTGTAGTAATACTGTAAAAACTTGTGTAATTTGCGCACTTTTTCTGTGCAAAAATAAAATTTGAAGTTAGGGGTGCGCAAATTATATTGATAGAGGAGATTTAAAAATTTTACGGGGAAAAAATCTGTCCATTCTGAGGGACTGACGATCTATGAATGTTGAGGTACCGCTCTGTGTATGGTAGTCATTTTATATGATGAAAGTTATTAAAGATTGTAAAAACAATGCC
Organism: Argopecten irradians; assembly: GCF_041381155.1. Lineage (NCBI taxonomy): Eukaryota > Metazoa > Mollusca > Bivalvia > Pectinida > Pectinidae > Argopecten > Argopecten irradians. The sequence continues at coordinate 61,167,871 of NC_091135.1, forward strand.
TCACCTATTAAAGTGGATTATCTAAGGCTAATTAAAGTGTTAAGTTATGATCACATTGTCTTGTTTCCATTTGCCCTGAGAATTCAATGGCGACTGACTGAGAGCATGGCTTCTACTGACAGCAAGAGTTGTATACCCTGTGCACCTCGTAGTATAATGGGACAGCCACAATCAGTGACTTTGGCGGGGTCAATCTAGTTTACCTGTATTTTTTTAGGGGAGAGAGACTGTAGAGAAAGTCTGTAGAGAGTGTGTGTGTGTATACACAAACATACGTATACCCCAGCTGCAGGCCGTGTGCAAAAAGTCAAAACACACGTGGGATTTATAAGATGCCTAAACTGACCTATATTTAGGACTTTTAATAAGTGGTTTGCAATTTTATTACTGCAGAATTAACAAGCTACAAGGTTAGTGACATATTCAACCGTATTGATAAATATAATTAGCCATCAGCTTTGCACATGAAACCTTACGTAGGGCCCAGCTGTAGGCCGTGTGCAAAAAGTCAAAACACACGTGGAATTTATAAGATGCCTAAACTGACCTATAATTAGGACTTTCAATAAGTGGTTTGCAATTTTATTACTGCAGAATTAACAAGCTACAAGGTTAGAAACATACTCAACCGTATTGATAAATATTATTAGCCATCAGCTTGGATCTGGTACCGTACAGGTTGTGAGTTTACTCGCAATGTGATTGTTGCAAGCTAACATACGTATCTGCAAGCCGATTGTTGTTGATTGTTAATGATCTCAAACACACTAATTACTTATTGTGACAATTTTAAACAAATAGATTCAAATCTTTTTTAAATGTTCCTGATTACTATTCATGTGTTATATCTCATAACATTGACATGTGCACGGAGTACGGCGGACCGGACCGCCGATGTTTTAGACATCTGCAAGATATTTTAGTTTCAGGTTAAGGTGGCCAATAAAAGAAAACAAACAAGATGCGGTTTTAATATGTTATTTTTTCTTAATACAACACTTCTTTGTGCAAGTTGTCAAGCATTTTAGGGGAATATTTTGCATTGAAATTGTCACCTTCATACATCGATTTTGGAACTCCCTGGACATCGTTTTTTCCCAAAATTTTTGATGCACAAAATATACTGATAGTAGATTTTTTTCAGCATTTTCAGCCCTAAAAAGTACCTGCGTAAATTACACTGGTGCGCAAATTATACAAGTTTTTACGGTAAATTAAATGTTGTTAGGAGATGCATGGCCTAATACTTGTACATGTTTAGTGCCTTCACTCTTTGTAATACTGTAAAACCACTAGATGCAAGGACATGTTGAAAGTTTTTCCATCAATAACAATCCTGGCTAAGTCAACTTACCTTAGTCTTAAGTTTCATGAGACGAGGCCAGCGTCCTTTCTGATTTTTGCGCAGAACGATGGTCACTTCACCAGAACTGACCTTCACTTGACTGCGGGCTGGTAAAATGGAGTCATAAAGAATGTACTCCAACTCGTACAACTTGTCATCCACTAATGCCCTGTAGAACAAAGAGATTTCACAAACATCCAATATCACACACTAATGTACATTGAATGTACAACTGGTAGAGATGTGTTTATGTACTATTTTACCTATCTTTGAAAATATTAATACTATGTTTGCCTTTAATGGTCTATCATTCTGGTAATATCAACCATAATTCCAAAAGATACAGATCTCAATAATGAGGACAATCTCAAGGAAATCGCAGTCCTCCAGTAGTTTTATACAGATGGACACCATTAATTAAACATTCTCAGTAACAGCCAGTTACAGCAATTCACTTATCCTTGGTATACCAACAAGTTACAGCAATTCACTTTTCCTTGGTAAAACTACAAATTACAGCAATGCTACATCATCTTCTATTTACTTATCCTTGGTATAACTACAAATTACAGCAATGCTACATCATCTTCTATTTACTTATCCTTAGTATAACTACAAGTTACAGCAATGCAACATCATCTTCTATTTACTTATCTTCATTATGACTACAAATTACAGCAATGCTACATCATCTTCTATTTAATTATCCTTGGTATAACTACAAGTTACAGCAATGCTACATCATCTTCTATTTACTTATCCTCAGTATAACTACAAGTTACAGCAATGCAACATCATCTTCTATTTACTTATCTTCATTATAACTACAAATAACAGCAATGCTACATCCTCGTCTATTTACTTATCCTTGGTAAAACTAAGAGTTACAGCAATGCTACATCATCTTCTATTTACTTATCCTCAGTATAACTACAAGTTACAGCAATGCTACATCATCTTCTATTTACTTATCCTCAGTATAACTACAAACTACAGCAATACTAAATCATCTTCTATTTACTTATCCTTGGTACAACTACAAGTTACAGCAATGTTACATCATCTTATATTTACTTATCCTTGGTACAACTACAAGTTACAGCAATGCTACATCATCTTCTATTTACTTATCCTTGGTATAACTACAAGTTACAGCAATGCTACATCATCTTCTATTTAATTATCCTTGGTATAACTACAAATTACAGCAATGCTAAATCATCTTCTATTTACATATACTTGGTATAACTACGAGAAACAGCAATGCTACATCATCTTCTATTTAATTATCCTTGGTATAACTACAAATTACAGCAATGCTACATCATCTTCTATTTACTTATCCTTGGTATAACTACAAGTTACAGCAATGCTACATCATCTTCTATTTACTTATCCTCAGTATAACTACAAACTACAGCAATGCTACATCATCTTCTATTTACTTATCCTCAGTATAACTACAAACTACAGCAATGCTACATCATCTTCTATTTACTTATCCTTGGTATAACTACAAGTTACAGCAATGCTAAATCATCTTCTATTTACTTATCCTTGGTATAACTACAAGTTACAGCAATGCTACATCATCTTCTATTTACATATCCTTTGTATAACTACGAGTAACAGCAATGCTACATCATCTTCTTTTTACTTATCCTCAGTATAACTACAAGTAACAATATGTCATCTTCGATTCTTTATGTTTGATTACGTATGCATGTTGGACAAACAAACAGTTATAGCAGATGTATTTAAGTTAAACAACCATCTTTACCTGAAGACCACAGCGTTCTCAGATATTTCCACTGGATTAGACTTTGGGTCCACTCCCACCACTTTGATGCTAAGACGGACAGTGAAGATGGTCTCTGACCATAACACTTTTGGAAGGATTCTGTAAGTATAAGTAAATCGGTATGTAACACATTATCTGGACCAGAAACTACACGAATACAGGTGTAGAACGTATACATTATCTGGACCAGAAACTACACAACTACAGGTGTGGAAGGTCTATATTATCTGGACCAGAAACTACACAACTACAGGTGTAGAAGGTCTATATTATCTGGACCAGAAACTACACAACTACAGGTGAAGAAGGTCTACATTATCTGGACCAGCAACTACATGAATACAGGTGTGGAAGGTCTACATTATCTGGACCAGAAACTACACAACTACAGGTGTGGAAGGTCTATATTATCTGGACCAGAAACTACACAACTACAGGTGTAGAAGGTCTATATTATCTGGACCAGAAACTACACAACTACAGGTGTAGAAGGTCTACATTATCTGGACCAGCAACTACACGAATACAGGTGTGGAAGGTCTACATTATCTGGACCAGCAACTACACGGCTACAGGTATGGAAGGACTACATTATCTGGACCAGAAACTACACAACTACAGGTGTAGAAGGTCTACATTATCTGGACCAGAAACTACACGAATACAGGTGTGGAAAGTCTACATTATCTGGACCAGAAACTACACAACTACAGGTGTGGAAGGACATTATCTGGATCAGAAACTACACGAATACAGGTGTGGAGGTCTACATCAGCTGGATCAGAAACTACACAACTACAGGTGTGGAATGACTACTTATCTGGACCAGAAACTACACAACTACAGGTGTAGAAGGTCTATATTATCTGGACCAGAAACTACACAACTACAGGTGTAGAAGGTCTGCATTATCTGGACCAGAAACTACACGAATACAGGTGTGGAAAGTCTACATTATCTAGACCAGAAACTAAACAACTACAGGTGTAGAAGGTCTATATTATCTGGACCAGAAACTACACAACTACAGGTGTGGAAGGTCTACATTATCTGGACCAGAAACTACACAACTACAGGTGTGGAAGGTCTACATTATCTGGACCAGAAACTACACAACTACAGGTGTGGAAGGTCTACATTATCTGGACCAGAAACTACACAACTACAGGTGTGGAAGGTCTACATTATCTGGACCAGAAACTACACAACTACAGGTGTGGAAGGTCTACATTATCTGGACCAGAAACTACACAACTACAGGTGTAGAAGGTCTTCATTATCTGGACCAAAAACTACACAACTACAGGTGTAGAAGGTCTACATTATCTGGACCAGAAACTACACAACTACAGGTGTAGAAGGTCTACACTATCTGGACCAGAAACTACACAACTACAGGTATAGAAAGTCTACATTATCTGGACCAGAAACTACACAACTACAGGTGTAGAAGGTCTACATTATCTGGACCAGCAACTATACGAATACAGGTGTGGAAGGTCTACATTATCTGGACCAGAAACTACACGGCTACAGGTGTGAAAAGGACTACATTATCTGGACCAGAAACTACACAACTACAGGTGTAGAAGGTCTACATTATCTGGACCAGAAACTACACGAATACAGGTGTAGAAGGTCTACATTATCTGGACCAGAAACTACACAACTACAGGTGTGGAAGGACATTATCTGGATCAGAAACTACACGAATACAGGTGTGGAGGTCTACATCAGCTGGATCAGAAACTACACAACTACAGGTGTGGAATGACTACTTATCTGGATCAGAAACTACACAACTACAGGTGTAAAAAGTCTACATTATCTAGACCAGAAACTACACAACTACAGGTGTGGAAGGTCTATATTATCTGGACCAGAAACTACACAACTACAGGTGTGGAAGGTCTACACTATCTGGACCAGAAACTACACAACTGCAGGTGTGGAAGGTCTACATTATCTGGACCAGAAACTACACAACTACATGTGTGGAAGGTCTACATTATCTGGACCAGAAACTACACAACTACAGGTGTGGAAGGTCTTCATTATCTGGACCAGAAACTACACAACTACAGGTGTAGAAGGTCTTCATTATCTGGACCAGAAACTACATAACTACAGGTGTGAAAGGTCTACATTATCTGGACCAGAAACTACACAACTACAGGTGTGGAAGGTCTACATTATCTGGACCAGAAACTACATGACTACATGTGTGGAAGGTCTACATTATCTGGACCAGAAACTACACAATTACAGGTGTGGAAGGTCTACATTGTCTGGACCAGAAACTACACAACTACAGGTGTGGAAGGTCTTCATTATCTGGACCAGAAACTACACAACTACAGGTGTAGAAGGTCTACATTGTCTGGACCAGAAACTACACAACTACAGGTGTAGAAGGTCTACATTATCTGGACCAGAAACTACACAACTACAGGTGTAGAAGGTCTACATTATCTGGACCAGAAACTACACAACTACAGGTGTGGAAGGTCTACATTATCTGGACCAGAAACTACACAACTACAGGTGTAGAAGGTCTACATTATCTGGACCAAAACTACACAACTACAGGTGTAGAAGGTCTACATTATCTGGACCAGAAACTACACAACTACAGGTGTAGAAGGTCTACATTATCTGGACCAGAAACTACACAACTACAGGTGTAGAAGGTCTACATTATCTGGACCAGAAACTACACAACTACAGGTGTGGAAGGTCTACATTATCTGGACCAGAAACTACATAACTTCAGGTGTGGAAGGTCTATATTATCTGGACCAGAAACTACACACTACAGGTGTGGAAGGTCTACATTATCTGGACCAGAAACTACACGACTACAGGTGTGAAGGGACTACATTACCTGTGTACATGGTCATTCGGAGCTTTGGCCTGACATATTGGAGTGTTCTTTATAGTCTGTGATGATTGGACATTGATAACGAGGCTAGACTTCTGTTCCAAGCACATGTCCCGGATATCGGAGCTCAGGCAAGGTAGATCTAGTAACCTGTTCAACAAAATATCATATCTAATATAATTCAACAGATCAAGGTTACTGGTGTTTTTATTTACACAATTCAGTTATGATAAAAGTTATTATTTTTATAGCTTAGTGAGTCATATGTGACCAAAGGGGTCAGATGTGACCAAGGACAGGCAATAACATACACAATCATGAATGTAGGTCAAGGTCAATAGTTTGTTAATGAAGTATTGTTTGTATCAATCTGCATGTCAAATAAAGTTATGTTTTGATATGTTCCAGGTTTGACCTTGACCTTTGACACCTTACCTGTCAAGTGTAGGTACTAATTCCAATTGTAGCAGGGTCGTCTTATTTCTTCTGTTTAGGTTACCATAATAGTCACAGTATCTCAATCCACACAGTAAGCCCTACAATATAAGGAACCAAAATGTAACTAGTCATTCAAAATCATGTTAACATGATAATAAGTGCAAAACTTTGGATTTCTTTTGCAAAAGATAATATATTTTTCATATACTGTATTACATGTATTTATAAAATAACAAAATTATCTAACTTTATCACGTCTGAACTGTATTTTAATTTCAGAGGTCAGGGACTGGCATTTATTTGTATTCTTCTTAACAAAAATAACTTATGAAATCTAGACAATATTTTAAATAGGACAAATCAAAAGCTCTCCATTACCTGGTAGTGACCAATAACTCTGACTTAGTATGTGATGTAACTGAATCTTTCTATAATCCAGAATAATTGTACATTTAAATCAGAATGTCTCAAAGTTTATAAATGATTTTGTTCAATGATTTGGCCACCTACTGTCTCATTCTGAAAGTTTATAAATGATTTTGTTCAATGATTTGGCCACCTACAGTCTCATTCTGAAAATTTATAAATGATTTTGTTCAATGATTTGGCCACCTACAGTCTCATTCTGAAAGTTTATAAATGATTTTGTTCAATAACTAGGCTACCTACCGTCTCATTCTCTGTATGTTTGAGGTAACCCACAACACACTTCACCAGCTTGGGTTTAACCAAACTATCTTCATTGTTTCTGAGGGAAAAACATATACTAGAGTTAATCTTTACACAAAACCTCTTCTTGCCATCTATCTGGCTCTTCTAAGTATTCAGTTCTTTACAACTTGTAAAGATTTAATGAACAAGTATAAAAGAACAATGCATCTTGACAAAATGTTTACAAAGTGTTCTATACAGGACTCTGCTGTAGAAATGTCAAATTTCTTTTTCTCTAGATGAAGTACTTTTTACAAATCCTTCAATTTATTTGACCTTCATGTGCGAAATTGTTCTTTATTTTGCTTACTCGTTCTTTTCCACCAGAGTATCCAAGAGCTCCATGGCAGCCATAGCAACGCCTTGGTCGACATCCTCTTCTCCATCTCCAAAACAGCTGATCAGTCTGGAGCAGACCTTGTGGTCAAAAGCCATCAATAAAGCCCTGGAAGTAAGGTTACCAATCATACTATAAATGATACTGACATCCAACAGCAGCTCTAAGGCTATTTTGGAGTATACAACATCTTAAGGTCAATCTAACAAATATACAACATCTTAAGGTCAATCTAACAAATATACAACCTCTAAAGGTCAATCTAACAAATATACAACCTCTTAAGGTCAATCTAACAAATATACAACCTCTTAAGGTCAATCTAACAAATATACAACCTCTTAAGGTCAATCTAACAAATATACAACATCTTAAGGTCAATATAACAAATCTATAACCTCTTAAGGTCAATCTAACAAATATACAACCTCTTAAGGTCAATCTAACAAATATACAACCTCTTAAGGTCAATCTAACAAATATACAACATCTTAAGGTCAATATAACAAATATATAACCTCTTAAGGTCAATCTAACAAATATACAACATCTTAAGGTCAATCTAACAAATATATAACCTCTTAAGGTCAATCTAACAAATATACAACCTCTTAAGGTCAATCTAACAAATATACAACATCTTAAGGTCAATCTAACAAATATACAACCTCTTAAGGTCAATCTAACAAATATACAACATCTTAAGGTCAATATAACAAATATATAACCTCTTAAGGTCAATCTAACAAATATACAACCTCTTAAGGTCAATCTAACAAATATACAACCTCTTAAGGTCAATCTAACAAATATACAACATCTTAAGGTCAATCTAACAAATATACAACATCTTAAGGTCAATATAACAAATATATAACCTCTTAAGGTCAATCTAACAAATATACAACCTCTTAAGGTCAATCTAACAAATATACAACCTCTTAAGGTCAATCTAACAAATATACAACATCTTAAGGTCAATCTAACAAATATACAACCTCTTAAGGTCAATCTAACAAATATACAACATCTTAAGGTCAATCTAACAAATATACAACCTCTTAAGGTCAATCTAACAAATATACAACCTCTTAAGGTCAATCTAACAAATATACAACCTCTTAAGGTCAATCTAACAAATATACAACCTCTTAAGGTCAATCTAACAAATATATAACCTCTTAAGGTCAATCTAACAAATATACAACATCTTAAGGTCAATCTAACAAATATACAACATCTTAAGGTCAATCTAACAAATATACAACCTCTTAAGATCAATCTAACAAATATATAACCTCTTAAGGTTAATCTAACAAATATACAACATCTTAAGGTCAATCTAACAAATATACAACATCTTAAGGTCAATCTAACAAATATACAACCTCTTAAGATCAATCTAACAAATATATAACCTCTTAAGGTCAATCTAACAAATATACAACATCTTAAGGTTAATCTAACAAATATATAACCTCTTAAGGTCAATCTAACAAATATACAACCTCTTAAGGTCAATCTAACAAATATACAACCTCTTAAGGTCAATCTAACAAATATACAACATCTTAAGGTCAATCTAACAAATATACAACCTCTTAAGGTCAATCTAACAAATATATAACCTCTAAAGGTCAATCTTACAAATATACAACATCTTAAGGTCAATCTAACAAATATACAACCTCTTAAGGTCAATCTTACAAATATACAACCTCTTAAGGTCAATCTAACAAATATACAACATCTTAAGGTCAATCTAACAAATATATAACCTCTTAAGGTCAATCTAACAAATATACAACATCTTAAGATCAATCTAACAAAAATACAACCTCTTAAGGTCAGTCTAACAAATATACAACTCTTAAGGTCAATCTTACAAATATACAACATCTTAAGGTCAATCTAACAAATATACAACATCTTAAGGTCAATCTAACAAATATACAACATCTTAAGATCAATCTAACAAAAATACAACCTCTTAAGGTCAGTCTAACAAATATACAACATCTTAAGGTCAATCTAACAAATATACAACATCTTAAGGTCAATCTAACAAATATACAACATCTTAAGGTCAATCTAACAAATTACAACCTCTTAAGGTCAATCTAACAAATATACAACTCTTAAGGTCAATCTAACAAATATACAACCTCTTAAGGTCAATAACAAATATATAACCTCTTAAGGTCAATCTAACAAATATACAACATCTTAAGGTCAATCTAACAAATATACAACCTCTTAAGGTCAATCTAACAAATATACAACCTCTTAAGGTCAATCTAACAAATATACAACATCTTAAGGTCAATCTAACAAATATACAACATCTTAAGGTCAATCTAACAAATATACAACCTCTTAAGGTCAATCTAACAAATATACAACCTCTTAAGGTCAATCTAACAAATATACAACATCTTAAGGTCAATCTAACAAATATACAACATCTTAAGGTCAATCTAACAAATATACAACCTCTTAAGGTCAATCTAACAAATATACAACATCTTAAGGTCAATCTAAACAAATATACAACATCTTAAGGTCAATCTAACAAATATACAACATCTTAAGGTCAATCTAACAAATATACAACTCTTAAGGTCAATCTAACAAATATACAACATCTTAAGGTCAATCTAACAAATATACAACATCTTAAGGTCAATCTAACAAATATACAACCTCTTAAGGTCAATCTAACAAATATACAACATCTTAAGGTCAATCTAACAAATATACAACCTCTTAAGGTCAATCTAACAAATATACAACCTCTTAAGGTCAATCTAACAAATATACAACATCTTAAGGTCAATCTAACAAATATACAACCTCTTAAGGTCAATCTAACAAATATACAACATCTTAAGGTCAATCTAACAAATATACAACCTCTTAAGGTCAATCTAACAAATATACAACATCTTAAGGTCAATCTAACAAAGGTCAATCTAACAAATATACAACATCTTAAGGTCAATCTAACAAATATACAACCTCTTAAGGTCAATCTAACAAATATACAACCTCTTAAGGTCAATCTAACAAATATACAACATCTTAAGGTCAATCTAACAAATATATAACCTCTTAAGGTCAATCTAACAAATACAACCTCTTAAGGTCAATCTAACACCTAAATATACAATATAGCCAGGTCAAGATCATTTGTGCAAACTTTGTAGTACTTTATACTCTGCATGCTACTGGCCCAAATTGCAGTATATAAATAAAATTAGTAGCCTTTTCATCATCCTTAAGGCCAAATATCAGATGCCAGGACTTCTTAGTATTAAATTAGTTTAGCTTTATCTGACCCTTGTTATCTAGTTCAAGCAATATTTATTTGAACAAACTTGACAAGCCCTTGACCTCAGCATGCAACAGGTCTTAAATTTGGTCTCTTAGCCACTTCTACTGGGTTAGACAATATAGTACAGATAAAACTTACGCTTCGGACAATCGACACATCTTTCTCAGGGTTTGACATGTAGCAGCCTGTACCTTAAAATAAAATCAAAATCAATTGTATCTTAAGCATTCAAAAAGACAAGACATTGCTAACAGCATAAAAACAACTTACTGGGGTACAACATTTCTGCCCAGTACCTACCAGTGGCGAAAATATGACACAAGTGATTCTATTGATAACAGTATGAAATGTCAATACATCAATAGGCTGAACGTCTAGTGCATTTTATGGTACATGTACATATTGTATATTTGACAAACCTTAAACTCATGTGAGGAGTCCAACAGTTCACACAAAGTCCGCACCACTCCCTCCTCTTCAAAACAGGGCAAAAATCTACAAATCATATAGCATTCAAAATAAGGCAGAGACTGATAAAATTATACAATATTTAAAGCAGGGTAAAAATCTATAGAGTATACAGCGTTCAAAATAAGGCAGACACCTTATACTCCTATGTTGGCTTATTAACACATTATGTCTATATCTACTTACCTGATGCTGATATCCAGAAACTTTCCCATAGCAATTAAAACTTGTTCTTGTAACCAGGGCCTGTTGGTCTGAAATAAAATACATGCATACAATAACGATTTGTAACATTAGTAAGAAAAGTATGTACAACCTCTAGGTCAGCCCCATCATTTGTACAATTTTGAATCCCCACCCTATAAGGATGCTACCATTGCATTATGGGTACTATCCCATGCTTAGTTTCAGAGAAGAAGTCGTTTATATGGAAATAGCCAAATTGACCCCTTTTGGCCCCACCCCTCAGGCCCCTGGGGGGTCAGCCCCATCATTTGTACAATTTTGAGTTAGTAGCCCATAAGGATGGTACCAGCCAAATTTATTGAAATCCGAGCAGCAGTTATAGAGAAGAAGTCGATTGTTGACCGACGGCGGACGGCGGACGTCCCGGTATCCCATAAGCTCACCTCGGTCCTTCAGACCAGGTGAGCTAATAAAAGAGTGGAAGAGAGATATCTTTTTACACTTGGAATGTCCCTCCCCATTCACAGAAAGGACCAACATGATTTTCGTGTTACAGCTAGATATCACACCTGTTCTAGACTGTTCACCAAGCCAACACATCCTTCTTGTTCTACAATTTCTTCACATATTCTGAAAAAGAAAATAAATCTTTAAGTACATGCAATTTAAAACAATTTCAAATTTTATCAAGTTTGACATTATATACATGTAAACTAACTCCTCAAAACTTAAGTTTCTATTCTCCATATACAAAAATGAAATTTATTGCATCTTTCATCCTATTTATTTATAGTAAAATACAGCTTCACATCAGTTATCAAATACACAAGCATGTCATTAGAAATGGATTTTTTGATGTCATTAGTATTAACTATGAAATATTTTTCTTGTATCAATAAAATCCTATATACACCTAATCTGAAGTCTATAATTGTGTAACAAACTACAGGTATAAGATAAGACTATTTTAAGATACCTATCATGTTTGGAAGCTGCCATGGTTAAACTGTCCATCAGACTTTTGTGAATATCCTCAAACCCGACTCGGCCAATCAACTTTATAATTGCCTTCAAACCACCGTAGGCAATAAGGTTGAGGGGCTTACTGAAATAGACAAACAACAAGGCTATAAGGTTGAGGGGCTTACTGAAATAGACAAACAACAAGGCTATAAGGTTGAGGGGCTTACTGAAATAGACAAACAACAAGGCAATAAGGTTGAGGGGCTTACTGAAATAGACAAACAACAAGGCTATAAGAATGACGGGCTTACTGAAATAGACAAACAACAAGGCAATAAGGTTGAGGGGCTTACTGAAATAGACAAACAACAAGGCAATAAGGCTGAGGGGCTTATTGAAATAGACAAACAACAAGAATATAGGGTTGAGGGGCTTATTGAAATAGACAAACAACAAGGCAATAAGGTTGAGGGGCTTACTGAAATAGACAAACAACAAGGCTATAAGGTTGAGGGGCTTACTGAAATAGACAAACAACAAGGCTATAAGGTTGAGGGGCTTACTGAAATAGACAAACAACAAGGCAATAAGGTTGAGGGGCTTACTGAAATAGACAAACAACAAGGATATAGGGTTGAGGGGCTTACTGAAATAGACAAACAACAAGGCAATAAGGTTGAGGGGCTTACTGAAATAGACAAACAACAAGGCTATAAGGTTGAGGGGCTTACTGAAATAGACAAACAACAAGGCAATAAGGCTGAGGGGCTTACTGAAATAGACAAACAACAAGGATATAGGGTTGAGGGGCTTACTGAAATAGACAAACAACAAGGCTATAAGGTTGAGGGGCTTACTGAAATAGACAAACAACAAGGATATAGGGTTGAGGGGCTTACTGAAATAGACAAACAACAAGGATATAAGGTTGAGGGGCTTACTGAAATAGACAAACAACAAGGCAATAAGGTTGAGGGGCTTACTGAAATAGACAAACAACAAGGCAATAAGGTTGAGGGGCTTAGTGAAATAGACAAACAACAAGGCAATAAGGTTGAGGGGCTTACTGAAATAGACAAACAACAAGGCTATATAGCTGAGGGGCTTACTGAAATAGACAAACAATAAGGATATAGGTTTGAGTTGAGGGGCTTACTGAAATAGACAAACAACAAGGCAATAAGGTTGAGGGGCTTACTGAAATAGACAAACAACAAGGATATAAGGTTGAGGGGCTTACTGAAATAGACAAACAACAAGGCAATAAGGTTGAGGGGCTTACTGAAATAGACAAACAACAAGGCTATAAGGTTGAGGGGCTTAGTGAAATAGACAAACAACAAGGCAATAAGGTTGAGGGGCTTACTGAAATAGACAAACAACAAGGCAATAAGGTTGAGGGGCTTACTGAAATAAACAAACAATAAGGCTATAAGGTTGAGGGGCTTACTGAAATAGACAAACAACAAGGCAATAAGGCTGAGGGGCTTACTGAAATAAACAAACAACAAGGATATAGGGTTGAGGGGCTTACTGAAATAGACAAACAACAAGGCTATAAGGTTGAGGTGCTTACTGAAATAGACAAACAACAAGGATATAGGGTTGGGGGGCTTACTGAAATAGACAAACAACAAGGATATAGGGTTGGGGGGCTTACTGAAATAGACAAACAACAAGGATATAGGGTTGAGGGGCTTACTGAAATAGACAAACAACAAGGCTATAAGGTTGAGGGGCTTACTGAAATAGACAAACAACAAGGCAATAAGGTTGAGGGGCTTACTGAAATAGACAAACAACAAGGATATAAGGTTGAGGGGCTTACTGAAATAGACAAACAACAAGGCTATATAGCTGAGGGGCTTACTGAAATAGACAAACAATAAGGATATAAGGTTGAGGGGCTTACTGAAATAGACAAACAACAAGGCAATAAGGTTGAGGGGCTTACTGAAATAGACAAACAACAAGGATATAAGGTTGAGGGGCTTACTGAAATAGACAAACAACAAGGCAATAAGGTTGAGGGGCTTACTGAAATAGACAAACAACAAGGATATAAGGTTGAGGGGCTTACTGAAATAGACAAACAACAAGGCAATAAGGTTGAGGGGCTTAGTGAAATAGACAAACAACAAGGCAATAAGGTTGAGGGGCTTACTGAAATAGACAAACAACAAGGATATAAGGTTAAGGGGCTTACTGAAATAGACAAACAACAAGGCAATAAGGTTGAGGGGCTTACTGAAATAGACAAACAACAAGGCTATAAGGTTGAGGGGCTTACTGAAATAGACAAACAACAAGGCAATAAGGTTGAGGGGCTTACTGAAATAGACAAACAACAAGGCAATAAGGTTGAGGGGCTTACTGAATTAAACAAAGAACAAGACTATAAGGTTGAGGGGCTTACTGAAATAGACAAACAACAAGGCTATAAGGTTGAGGGGCTTACTGAAATAGACAAACAACAAAGCTATGAGGTTGAGGGGCTTACTGAAATAGACAAACAACCAGGCTATAAGGTTGAGGGGCTTACTGAAATAGACAAACAACAAGGATATAAGGTTGGGAGGCTTACTGAAATAGACAAACAACAAGGATATATAGCTGAGGGGCTTACTGAAATAGACAAACAACAAGGCAATAAGGTTGAGGGGCTTACTGAAATAGACAAACAACAAGGCTATAATGTTGAGGGGCTTACTGAAATAGACAAATAACAAGGCAATAAGGTGAGGGGCTTACTGAAATAGACAAACAACAAGGATATAGGGTTGAGGGGCTTACTGAAATAGACAAACAACAAGGCTATAAGGTTGAGGGGCTTACTGAAATAGACAAACAACAAGGATATAAGGTTGAGGGGCTTACTGAAATAGACAAACAACAAGGATATAAGGTTGAGGGGCTTACTGAAATAGACAAACAACCAGGCTATAAGGTTGAGGGGCTTACTGAAATAGACAAACAACAAGGATATAAGGTTGGGAGGCTTACTGAAATAGACAAATAACAAGGATATAAGGTTGAGGGGCTTACTGAAATAGACAAACAACAAGGATATAAGGTTGGGAGGCTTACTGAAATAGACAAACAACAAGGATATAAGGTTGGGAGGCTTACTGAAATAGACAAACAACAAGGCTATAAGGTTGGGAGGCTTACTGAAATAGACAAACAACAAGGATATAAGGTTGAGGGGCTTACTGAAATAGACAAACAACCAGGCTATAAGGTTGAGGGGCTTACTGAAATAGACAAACAACAAGGCTATAAGGTTGGGAGGCTTACTGAAATAGACAAACAACCAGGCTATAAAGTTGAGGGGCTTACTGAAATAGACAAACAACAAGGCTATAGGGTTGAGGGGCTTACTGAAATAGACAAACAACAAGGATATAAGGTTGGGAGGCTTACTGAAATAGACAAACAACAAGGATATAAGGTTGGGAGGCTTACTGAAATAGACAAACAACAAGGCAATAAGGCTGAGGGGCTTACTGAAATAGACAAACAACAAGGCAATAAGGTTGAGGGGCTTACTGAAATAGACAAACAACAAGGATATAAGGTTAAGGGGCTTACTGAAATAGACAAACAACCAGGCTATAAGGTTGAGGGGCTTACTGAAAAAGACAAACAACAAGGATATAAGGTTGGGAGGCTTACTGAAATAGACAAATAACAAGGATATCAGGTCGAGGGGGCTTACTGAAATAGACAAACAACAAGGCAATAAGGTTGAGGGGCTTACTGAAATAGACAAACAACAAGGCAATAAGGTTGAGGGGCTTACTGAAATAGACAAATAACAAGGATATAAGGTTGAGGGGCTTACTGAAATAGACAAACAACAAGGCTATACAGCTGAGGGGCTTACTGAAATAGACAAACAACAAGGCTATACAGCTGAGGGGCTTACTGAAATAGACAAACAACAAGGCTATATAGCTGAGGGGCTTACTGAAATAGACAAACAACAAGGCAATAAGGTTGAGGGGCTTACTGAAATAGACAAATAACAAGGATATAAGGTTGAGGGGCTTACTGAAATAGACAAACAACAAGGCTATATAGCTGAGGGGCTTACTGAAATAGACAAACAACAAGGCAATAAGGTTGAGGGGCTTACTGAAATAGACAAACAACAAGGTTAAGGCTATAAAGTTGAGAGGGTTTCTGCAAAGAAGTGCAAAACATCTGCAAGAAAGAAAATTGTTTTCAGCCTCATTTATTGATATCCATATTGGGATACATGTTTATAAGCAACCCTCTTTAGCATATAACTAATGAACATTACTTTCAAATTTACCACATCAAAGGACTGAGTTTCTGTGTAGAAGCAGCACTTACAAAATGTATTTTCCTAGTAAACCACACATAGAAAAAAAAGAAAGTAAATCCAATTATAAACAGAATGTTTTTATTTATGGTAAATATCTTAATTATCCCAAAGTGAAGTAATCAACCAAAAGTGTCACTCTTTATACCTAAGTAAATCTTACCTTTTCGCACATGACCTGACCATTTTCTGGACCTCTTTACCAGCTGTCACAGCTTTGCTATCTCCCTAAATTTATAAGAAAAAAAAATTAAAATATCAAATGGAGCAACCACAATTACAGAAATAAAAAAATTTTGTCCAAAATCTGACATATGTATCTTGTTGGCCATATTTTTCATTTGGAATACAGATGAACATGATCACAGACAATATAATGGTATATTAAGAAAGTCTGAATAAAAACGGATGACATAAATACTCAAGATCAACTAAAATCTTTTTACTCAGAAGTAGCAGACTGATGAACCCATTTTCTCCTTAATGAGGTTAGATATATGTTCAGTTTTAATGTAAATTAAAATAACATAATAACAATTTGGGCGTAAATATAATATTTTGCCCATCACACCAAACTTCCATTACTGAATAACACCAGTGGGAATTTCACAACTCTGTTTACCCAGTATGAGATCAATAAAACAATATTCAGCACACTAAGCTTTTGTGTTCAGTATGGTAATAAGTGTGTTTAGTATGATAATAAGTGTGTTTAGTATGATAAATAAGTGTGTTTAGTATGATAATAAGTGTGTTTAGTATGATTGTGTGTTTAGTATGATAATATGTGTGTTTAGTATGATAATATGTGTGTTTAGTATGATAATAAGTGTGTTTAGTATGATAATATGTGTGTGTTTAGTAGTATGTGTTTGATAATAAGTGTGTTTAGTATGATAATAAGTGTGTTTAGTATGATAATAAGTGTGTGTTTAGTATGATAATAAGTGTGTTTAGTATGATAATAGTTGTTTGTATGATAATATGTGTGTTTTAGTATGATAATATGTGTGTTTAGTATGATATTGTGTTTAGTATGATAATAAGTGTGTTTAGAATGATAATAAGTGTGTTCAGTATGGTAATAAGTGTGTTTAGTATGATAATAAGTGTGTTTAGTATGGTAATATGTGTGTTTAGTATGAAAATAAGTGTGTTTAGTATGATAATAAGTGTGTTTAGTATGATAATATGTGTGTTTAGTATGATAATAAGTGTGTTTAGTATGATAATAAGTGTGTTTAGTATGATAATAAGTGTGTTTAGTATGATAATAAGTGTGTTTAGTATGATAATAAGTGTGTTTAGTATGATAATAAGTGTGTTTAGTATGATAATAAGTGTGTTTAGTATGATAATAAGTGTGTTTAGTATGATAATAAGTGTGTTTAGTATGATAATATGTGTGTTTAGTATGATAATAAGTGTGTTTAGTATGATAATATGTGTGTTTAGTATGATAATAAGTGTGTTTAGTATGATAATAAGTGTGTTTAGTATGATAATAAGTGTGTTTAGTATGATAATAAGTGTGTTTAGTATGATAATAAGTGTGTTTAGTATGATAATAAGTGTGTTAGTTTTGTTTAGTTTGATGATAAGTGTGTTTAGTATGATAATATGTGTGTGATCAGTCTGATAAAAAGTGTCTTCAATGATAAGTGTGGTCAGTATGATAATAAGTGTGGTCAGTCTGATAATAAGTGTGGTCAGTATGAAAATTAGTGTGTTCAGTATGATAATAAGTGTGTTTAGAATGATAATAAGTGTGTTTAGTATGATAATAAGTTTGTTTAGAATGATAATAAGTGTGATCAGTATGATAGTAAGTGTGTTTAGTATGATAATAAGTGTGTTTAGTATGATAATAAGTGTGTTTAGTATGATAATAAGTGTGTTTAGTATGATAATAAGTGTGTTTAGTATGATAATAAGTGTGTTTAGTATGATAATAAGTGTGTTTAGTATGATAATAAGTATGTTTAATATGATAATAAGTGTGTTTAGTATGATAATAAGTGTGTTTAGTATGATAATATGTGTGTTTAGTATGGTAATATGTGTGTTTAGTATGATAATAAGTGTGTTTAGTATGATAATTAGTGTGTTTAGTATGATAATAAGTGTGTTTAGTATGATAATAAGTGTGTTTAGTATGATAATAAGTGTGTTTAGTATGAAAATAAGTGTGTTTAGTATGGTAATATGTGTGATCAGTCTGATAAAAAGTGTCTTCAATGATAAGTGTGGTCAGTATGATAATAAGTGTGGTCAGTATGATAATAAGTGTGTTTAGTCAGGTAAAAAGTGTGGTCAGTATGAAAATTAGTGTGGTCAGTATGATAATAAGTGTGTTTAGTCAGGTAAAAAGTGTGGTCAGTATGAAAATTAGTGTGGTCAGTATGATAATAAGTGTGGTCTGTATGATAATAAGTGTGTTTAGTATGATAATATGTGTGATCAGTCTGATAAAAAGTGTCTTCAATGATAAGTGTGTCAATGATAATAAGTGTGTGTGGTCAGTATGATAATAAGTGTGTTTAGTATGATAATAAGTGTGTTTAGTATGGTAATAAGTGTGTTTAGTATGATAATAAGTGTGTTTAGTATGATAATAAGTGTGTTTAGTATGATAATAAGTGTGTTTAGTATGATAATATGTGTGTTTAGTATGATATGTGTGTTTAGTATGATAATATGTGTGTTTAGTATGATAATTAGTGTGTTTAGTATGATAATAAGTGTGTTTAGTATGATAATAAGTGTGTTTAGTATGATAATAAGTGTGTTTAGTATGATAATAAGTGTGTTTAGTATGGTAATATGTGTGATCAGTCTGATAAAAAGTGTCTTCAATGATAAGTGTGGTCAGTATGATAATAAGTGTGGTCAGTATGATAATAAGTGTGTTTAGTCAGGTAAAAAGTGTGGTCAGTATGAAAATTAGTGTGGTCAGTATGATAATAAGTGTGTTTAGTCAGGTAAAAAGTGTGGTCAGTATGAAAATTAGTGTGGTCAGTATGATAATAAGTGTGGTCTGTATGATAATAAGTGTGTTTAGTATGATAATATGTGTGATCAGTCTGATAAAAAGTGTCTTCAATGATAAGTGTGGTCAGTATGATAATAAGTGTGGCCAGTATGATAATAAGTGTGTTTAGTATGATAAAAAGTGTGGTCAGTATGAAAATACTTGTTTAGTATGATAGTAAGTTTGTTCAATGATAATAAGTGTGGTCAGTATGATAATAAGTGTGTTCAATGTAATAATATGTGTGTTCAGATGATAATAAGTGTGGTCAGTATGATAATAAGTGTGGTCAGTATGATAATAAGTGCATTCAATATGACTATAAGTGTGTTGAGTGTGCTAATAAATGTGTTCAGTATGATAATAAGAGTAATTCGAACATAATGCACTTACATCAGAAATCATGAAAATTATAAAAATCAACACTAATGGAAGCTTTTTGTAGTTACCTTTCCCCAGTAGATCTGACTACACAGGTCTAGTAGTTTGAGGATGGGGATGGTGAAGAACTGTTTGTCTTGGGGCGGTGAAAACAGATCCTGAAATTACAATCATTAATTAACCCATACAAGATTTTGCTGCAGTGATGTGGCACAAATCTAGTGAAAATCACAAAGGGTTAGAAAGAGTCATGAAATTATGTGTTTATAATTATTATCTTTGTAATCAATGAAGACTGAGGTGCCATCAATCTGTACATGATAACTTTAATTGTATGCCATTTAAATAACACCTTAGTGTACAATTGTCAGGTCAGCTATAGTCTTGCTCCAATACAACTTGGAAATCTCTATAAGTATTGTGGTAAGAATTTACATGGTACGTGGAATCCTCTGTGGGCGTGGCATATCCAGACCAGACAAGCTCCAGGGCCAGGTTCACATCACAGTTGTTAGAGGTGTCATACAGCTCTACGTAGTACTTATGGATACCAGCATACATCGCTTGCTGCTTAGTTACCACCTGGAAACAACACAGAATGTTCCACTGTCAGTGATAATGATTCATTCAGATAAGAATGTTCCACTGTCAGTGATAATGATTCATTAAGATAAGAATGTTCCACTGTCAGTGATAATGATTCATTCAGATAATAATATTCCACTGTTAGTGATACTGATTCATTCAGATAAGAATGTTCCACTGTCAGTGATAATGATTCATTCAGATAATAATATTCCACTGTCAGTGATAATGATTCATTCAGATAAGAATGTTCCACTGTCAGTGATAATGATTCATTCAGATAATAATATTCCACTGTTAGTGATACCGATTCATTCAGATAAGAATGTTCCACTGTCAGTGATACCAATTCATTAAGATAAGAATGTTCCACTGTCAGTGATACTGATTCATTAAGATAAGAATATTCCACTGTCAGTGATACTGATTCATTCAGATAAGAATATTCCACTGTCAGTGATAATTCATTCAGATAAGAATGTTCCACTGTTAATGATACTGATTCATTCAGATAAGACTGTTCCACTGTCAGTGATACCAATTCAATTCATTAAGATAAGACTGTTCCACTGTCAGTGATACTGATTCATTAAGATAAGAATATTCCACTGTCAGTGATACTGATTCATTCAGATAAGAATATTCCACTGTCAGTGATAATGATTCATTAAGATAAGAATGTTCCACTGTCAGTGATAATTCATTCAGATAAGAATGTTCTACTGTCAGTGATACTGATTCATTCAGATAAGAATATTCCACTGTTAGTGATACTGATTCATTCAGATAAGAATGTTCCACTGTCAGTGATACTGATTCATTAAGATAAGAATATTCCACTGTTAGTGATACGGATTCATTAAAATAAGAATGTTCCACTGTCAGTGATACCAATTCATTCAGATAAGAATATTCCACTGTCAGTGATACCGATTCATTCAACTAAGAATGTTCCACTGTCAGTGATACCGATTCATTCAGATAAGAATATTCCACTGTCAGTGATAATTCATTCAGATAAGAATATTCCACTGTCAGTGATACCAATTCATTCAGATAAGAATGTTCCACTGTCAGTGATACTGATTCATTTAGATAATAATGTTCCACTGTCAGTGATACTGATTCATTCAGATAATAATATTCCACTGTCAGTGATACTGATTCATTCAGATAAGAATATTCCACTGTCAGTGATACCAATTCATTCAGATAAGAATATTCCACTGTCAGTGATACTGATTCATTCAGATAAGAATGTTCCACTGTCAATGATACCAATTCCTTAAGAGTACTATGGTAAATACATGTTCTGAACTACTTCTCATACAAGGAACCATTGTTTTAATTTCTCAGCTAAGCTAAACACCTTAAAATATGAACTTAGTTTCATAGTTCAATATCTTCACAGATATAGTCCACTAAAAATTTAAAGTTTTTCTATTTTTTTTAGTTAACCTAATCAATCTTAAGATTTACTAACCTTAGCAGTCAGGACTTTCATCTCATTGGTCACATAGTGAGCTAGGTCCCAGATGAGATCTTCCGCCTCTTTTTCCCAGGTCTCTCCTTAGTAAGCAAATATCACCAGTTACAATTTACAATATATCACATAAGAGGAACCTTCAGATAATTGAAAACATTTAACCACTTGATTTAGATTCAATATAGCAGCAAGCAACTCACATGAATTAAAGATGTATATCCAATGATTTTCTTATAAATATTGACCATCTAAATCAGAGCTAAACATGAAGCTGAAAAAGATCCATACCATTTTTTATAATAAATTTTGGCAAATGAAATTCATTTTACAAAATACAAGATGTCAACCTATACACATATAGGCTAAGATGTTTACCTATCAGTCCAAAAATGATATTATCAAAATTAACCTAGAAACTACTGGATCCAGAGACATCCTGTCTATATAATTGTATTAACAGCCTGTCTAATTTACCCCAATATAAGGTCCTTTACAGAATTAGTGACTGCCCATCTTATTGGTTACAACTGACCAAACTATTGATACCCAACAACTCCTAATTTTGCTGTAATTAAGTAATGTCTAGGAAATAAATGTCCCCTTCTCCATTATATAAAGGGATAGGACGATATGGGACAGAATGGATATGGGTAGCATTGAATGTCTCCCTCTGTCTGTTCCCATTCCATGGCATGCCAGAATTACTTATCTAAATTGTATATTGAAATAATGTCCTGCCTTCATATCTCAACCAAACCCAATTGAAAATACTAGGTATAGGCTTCAAAACCTCGCTTAGGAAATACAAAAGGAATACTCAAGGAAAGGAGTTCACTCTGACAAACTTTAATCTTAACTTGGAACCAACCAACATAGATTTTACAAAAAAAAATCCCTTCAGTACTACCTGAGAGAAAGCAAAAATAGCTGATAAATGAACCAGAGGAAAGGTAATTTGAAGAACCCATCCAGAAATGATAAGATTCCAGGAAAACAAGCTTGTGTAAAAAGTACATACCCCGGGGTACCACATGGGAGAGACCAGCTTCAATGGCCTGGAAAGGAAGCTCAAGGAACTCCTGTGGAATCTTCTGTAGGTTATCCCTAGATACAGATTCCTGGTCCCCAAAGTCTACATGGAACACTTCCACCATATTGTCTTCCAACTCCTTCAATATGCGCACCCTGTACCACCTTAATAACATACAAAAACATTCATGTCTCGGATGATAAGTGTCAGCCCAAAGGTCAAAATACACTCTGCTATTAATGAACTAAAATGTAAGTTGTGGACGAAAAAAAAAAAGTCGGCAATATTTTCAAACTTTCTGTACTCCCGATACTATAAGACTCTTTCATATGTGGATATGAAGGATAGGGATATTCTACCCGAGGGTCACAAAATGAAGTAAAACCCGAGGCTTGCCGAGGGTTTTGCAACATTTTGTGATCCCGAGGGTAGAATATCCCTATCCTTCATATCCAATTATGAAAGAGTATTTTTCTTTCATACCTCGACGTTTTATTGCAATTTTACAACTAATATATCCCGCCATTTTGAAATAAATTCGAAGAAATCCACGACCGGAAATCAAGTTTCTATACATGACATTTTATGTGATATTTTCAACACAAATTTCATCGTGTGCATCTTTTATAGTAAAACCAGTCATATTTGTGAACAAAATGTTTAAATTTTACCGAAGAAATAGAGATTTTGTTGACGCCGTGACGTCACGAGGCTTTATTGCATGGGTAGACATGCAATACAGCCGCAGGCGACATGAGTGTATTGCCCTGGACCAGCCAGTATTACACCTGTAGGTATGAAAGAAATTAATCTCTTACAGTAAACATGTCTATGACTTTTATCCTGTGAGATGCATTATTATGTCGTGATTCATGTGTAAAAGACTTGCAAGTTAATGTAATATGGGATACAATAGTGATGTTACAGGCATCGCATGTTGTAATACATTGTTATATCCATGGGATCAGGATGTTCATACAACTTAAACTCTTCACCAGAAATGGGGAGGGGCGCTTATATTGGGAGGGGTGCTAATTATGGTAAATACAGTATCACCAACTCTTCTCCAGAAATGGGGAGGGTCACTTATAGGGGGAGGGGTGCTAATTATGGTAAATACAGTATCATCAACTCTTTACCAGAAATGGGGAGGGGCGCTTATAGGGGGAGGGGTGCTAATTATGGTAAATACAGTATCACCAACTCTTTACCAGAAATGGGGAGGGACCCTTATAGGGTGAGGGGTGCTAATTATGGTAAATACAGTATCATCAACTCTTCTCCAGAAATGGGGAGGGACACTTATAGGGGGAGGGGTGCTAATTATGGTAAATACAGTATCACCAACTCTTTACCAGAAATGGGGAGGGACCCTTATAGGGTGAGGGGTGCTAATTATGGTAAATACAGTATCATCAACTCTTTACCAGAAATGGGGAGGGCCGCTTATAGGGGGAGGGGTGCTAATCATGGTAAATACAGTATCACCAACTCTTTACCAGAAATGGGGAGGGACCCTTATAGGGGGAGGGGTGCTAATTATGGTATATACAGTATCATCAACTCTTTACCAGAAATGGGGAGGGGCGCTTATAGGGGGAGGGGTGCTAATTATGGTAAATACAGTATCACCAACTCTTTACCAGAAATGGGGAGGGACCCTTATAGGGGAAGGGGTGCTAATTATGGTAAAAACAGTATCACCAACTCTTCTCCAGAAATGGGAAGGGGCGCTTATAGGGGAAGGGGTGCTAATTATGGTAAATACAGTATCACCAACTCTTCTCCAGAAATGGGGAGGGGCGCTTATAGGGGGAGGGGTGCTAATTATGGTAAATACAGTATCACCAACTCTTCTCCAGAAATGGGGAGGGGCGCTTATATTAGGAGGGGTGCTAATTATGGTAAATACAGTATCACCAACTCTTCTCCAGAAATGGGTAGGGGCACTTATAGGGGGAGGGGTGCTAATTATGGTAAATACAGTATCACCAACTCTTCTCCAGATATGGGTAGGGGCACTTATAGTGGGAGGGGTGCTTATTATGGTAAATACAGTATCACCAACTCTTCTCCAGAAATGGGGAGGGGCGCTTATATTGGGAGGGGTGCTAATTATGGTAAATACAGTATCACCAACTCTTCTCCAGAAATGGGAAGGGGCGCTTATAGGGGGAGGGGTGCTAATTATGGTAAATACAGTATCACCAACTCTTCTCCAGAAATGGGGAGGGGCGCTTATATTGGGAGGGGTGCTAATTATGGTAAATACAGTATCACCAACTCTTCTCCAGAAATGGGGAGGGTCGCTTATAGGGGGAGGGGTGCTAATTATGGTAAATACAGTATCACCAACTCTTCTCCAGAAATGGGGAGGGGCGCTTATATTGGGAGGGGTGCTAATTATGGTAAATACAGTATCATCAACTCTTTACCAGAAATTGGGATGGGCGCTAATAGGGGGAGGGGTGCTAATTATGGTAAATACAGTATCACCAACTCTTCTCCAGATATGGGTAGGGGCACTTATAGTGGGAAGGGTGCTTATTATGGTAAATACAGTATCACCAACTCTTCTCCAGAAATGGGGAGGGGCGCTTATATTGGGAGGGGTGCTAATTATGGTAAATACAGTATCACCAACTCTTCTCCAGAAATGGGAAGGGGCGCTTATAGGGGGAGGGGTGCTAATTATGGTAAATACAGTATCACCAACTCTTCTCCAGAAATGGGGAGGGGCGCTTATAGGGGGAAGGGTGCTAATTATGGTAAATACAGTATCACCAACTCTTCTCAAGAAATGGTGAGGGGAGCTTATAGGGGAAGGGGTGCTAATTATGGTAAATACAGTATCACCAACTTATCTCCAGAAATCAGGAGGGCGCTTATAGGGGGAGGGGTGCTAATTATGGTAAATACAGTATCACCAACTCTTCTCCAGAAATGGGGAAGGGCGCTTATAGGGGGAGGGGTGCTAATCATGGTAAATACAGTATCACCAACTCTTTACCAGAAATGGGGAGGGACCCTTATAGGGGGAGGGGTGCTAATTATGGTATATACAGTATCATCAACTCTTTACCAGAAATGGGGAGGGGCGCTTATAGGGGGAGGAGTGCTAATTATGGTAAATACAGTATCACCAACTCTTTACCAGAAATGGGGAGGGACCCTTATAGGGTGAGGGGTGCTAATTATGGTAAATACAGTATCATCAACTCTTCTCCAGAAATGGGGAGGGACACTTATAGGGGGAGGGGTGCTAATTATGGTAAATACAGTATCACCAACTCTTTACCAGAAATGGGGAGGGACCCTTATAGGGTGAGGGGTGCTAATTATGGTAAATACAGTATCATCAACTCTTTACCAGAAATGGGGGGGGCCGCTTATAGGGGGAGGGGTGCTAATCATGGTAAATACAGTATCACCAACTCTTTACCAGAAATGGGGAGGGACCCTTATAGGGGGAGGGGTGCTAATTATGGTATATACAGTATCATCAACTCTTTACCAGAAATGGGGAGGGGCGCTTATAGGGGGAGGGGTGCTAATTATGGTAAATACAGTATCACCAACTCTTTACCAGAAATGGGGAGGGACCCTTATAGGGGAAGGGGTGCTAATTATGGTAAATACAGTATCACCAACTCTTCTCCAGAAATGGGGAGGGGCGCTTATAGGGGAAGGGGTGCTAATTATGGTAAATACAGTATCACCAACTCTTCTCCAGAAATGGGGAGGGGCACTTATAGGGGAAGGGGTGCTAATTATGGTAAATACAGTATCACCAACTCTTCTCCAGAAATGGGGAGGGGCGCTTATATTAGGAGGGGTGCTAATTATGGTAAATACAGTATCACCAACTCTTCTCCAGAAATGGGTAGGGGCACTTATAGTGGGAGGGGTGCTAATTATGGTAAATACAGTATCACCAACTCTTCTCCAGATATGGGTAGGGGCACTTATAGTGGGAGGGGTGCTTATTATGGTAAATACAGTATCACCAACTCTTCTCCAGAAATGGGGAGGGGCGCTTATATTGGGAGGGGTGCTAATTATGGTAAATACAGTATCACCAACTCTTCTCCAGAAATGGGAAGGAGCGCTTATAGGGGGAGGGGTGCTAATTATGGTAAATACAGTATCACCAACTCTTCTCCAGAAATGGGGAGGGGCGCTTATATTGGGAGGGGTGCTAATTATGGTAAATACAGTATCACCAACTCTTCTCCAGAAATGGGATGGTCGCTTATATAGGGGAGGGGTGCTAATTATGGTAAATACAGTATCACCAACTCTTCTCCAGAAATGGGGAGGGGCGCTTATATTGGGAGGGGTGCTAATTATGGTAAATACAGTATCATCAACTCTTTACCAGAAATTGGGATGGGCGCTTATAGGGGGAGGGGTGCTAATTATGGTAAATACAGTATCACCAACTCTTCTCCAGATATGGGTAGGGGCACTTATAGTGGGAAGGGTGCTTATTATGGTAAATACAGTATCACCAACTCTTCTCCAGAAATGGGGAGGGGTGCTTATATTGGGAGGGGTGCTAATTATGGTAAATACAGTATCACCAACTCTTCTCCAGAAATGGGAAGGGGCGCTTATAGGGGGAGGGGTGCTAATTATGGTAAATACAGTATCACCAACTCTTCTCCAGAAATGGGGAAGGGCGCGTTATAGGGGGTAGGGGTGTGCTAATTATGGTAAATACAGTATCACCAACTCTTCTCAAGAAATGGTGAGGGGAGCTTATAGGGGAAGGGGTGCTAATTATGGTAAATACAGTATCACCAACTTATCTCCAGAAATCAGGAGGGCGCTTATAGGGGGAGGGGTGCTAATTATGGTAAATACAGTATCACCAACTCTTCTCCAGATATGGGTAGGGGCACTTATAGTGGGAAGGGTGCTTATTATGGTAAATACAGTATCACCAACTCTTCTCCAGAAATAGGGAGAGGTGCTTATATTGGGAGGGGTGCTAATTATGGTAAATACAGTATCACCAACTCTTCTCCAGAAATGCGAAGGGGCGCTTAAAGGGGGAGGGGTGCTAATTATGGTAAATACAGAATCACCAACTCTTCTCCAGAAATGGGGAGGGGCGCTGATAGGGGGAAGGGTGCTAATTATGGTAAATACAGTATCACCAACTCTTCTCAAGAAATGGTGAGGGGAGCTTATAGGGGGAGGGGTGCTAATTATGGTAAATACAGTTATCACCAACTCTTCTCCAGAAATGGGGAGGGGCGCTCATAGGGGGAGGGGGTGCTAATTATGGTAAATACAGTATCACCAACTCTTCTCCAGAAATGGGGAGGGGCACTTATAGGGGAAGGGGTGCTAATTATGGTAAATACAGTATCACCAACTCTTCTCCAGAAATGGGGAGGGGCGCTTATATTGGGAGGGGTGCTAATTATGGTAAATACAGTATCACCAACTCTTCTCCAGAAATGGGGAGGGGCACTTATAGGGGAAGGGGTGCTAATTATGGTAAATACAGTATCACCAACTCTTCTCCAGAAATGGGGAGGGGCGCTTATAGGGGGAGGGGTGCTAATTATGGTAAATACAGTATCACCAACTCTTCTCCAGAAATGGGGAGGGGCACTTATAGGGGAAGGGGTGCTAATTATGGTAAATACAGTATCACCAACTCTTCTCCAGAAATGGGGAGGGGCACTCATAGGGGGAGGGGTGCTAATTATGGTAAATACAGTATCACCAACTCTTCTCCAGAAATGGGTAGGGGCACTTATAGGGGAAGGGGTGCTAATTATGGTAAATACAGTATCACCAACTCTTCTCCAGAAATGGGGAGGGGCGCTTATCTTGGGAGGGTGCTTATTATGGTAAATACAGTATCACCAACTCTTCTCCAGAAATGGGGAGGGGCGCTTATATTGGGAGGGGTGCTAATTATGGTAAATACAGTATCACCAACTCTTCTCCAGAAATGGGGAGGGACGCTTATAGGGGGAGGGGTGCTAATTATGGTAAATACAGTATCACCAACTCTTTTCCAGAAATGGGGAGGGGCGCTTATAGGGGGAGGGGTGCTAATTATGGTAAATACAGTATCACCAACTCTTTACCAGAAATGGAGAGGAGCGCTTATAGGGGGAGGGGTGCTAATTATGGTAAATACAGTATCACCAACTCTTCTCCAGAAATGGGGAGGGGCGCTTTATATTGGGAGGGGTGCTAATTATGGTAAATACAGTATCACCAACTCTTCTCCAGAAATGGGGAGGGGCGCTTATAGGGGGAGGGGTGCTAATTATGGTAAATACAGTATCACCAACTCTTCTCAAGAAATGGGGAGGGGCGCTTATAGGGGGAGGGGTGCTAATTATGGTAAATACAGTATCACCAACTCTTCTCCAGAAATGGGGAGGGGCACTTATAGGGGAAGGGGTGCTAATTATGGTAAATACAGTATCACCAACTCTTCTCCAGAAATGGGGAGGGGCGCTTATAGGGGGAGGGGTGCTAATTATGGTAAATACAGTATCACCAACTCTTCTCCAGAAATGGGGAGGGGCGCTTATAGGGGGAGGGGTGCTAATTATGGTAAATACAGTATCACCAACTCTTCTCCAGAAATGGGGAGGGGCGCTTATAGGGGGAGGGGTGCTAATTATGGTAAATACAGTATCACCAACTCTTCTCCAGAAATGGGGAGAGGCGCTTATAGGGGGAGGGGTGCTAATTATGGTAAATACAGTATCACCAACTCTTCTCCAGAAATGGGGAGGGGCACTTATAGGGGAAGGGGTGCTAATTATGGTAAATACAGTATCACCAACTCTTCTCCAGAAATGGGGAGGGGCGCTTATATTAGGAGGGGTGCTAATTATGGTAAATACATTATTACCAACTCTTCTCCAGAAATGGGGAGGAGCGCTTATAGGGGGAGGGGTGCTAATTATGGTAAATACAGTATCACCAACTCTTCTCCAGAAATGGGGAGGGCGCTTATATTGGGAGGGGTGCTAATTATGGTAAATACAGTATCACCAACTCTTCTCCAGAAATGGGGAGGGGGCGCTTATAGGGGGAGGGGTGCTAATTATGGTAAATACAGTATCACCAACTCTTCTCCAGAAATGGGAAGGAGGGCTTATAGGGGTGGGGTGCTAATTATGGTAAATACAGTATCACCAACTCTTCTCCAGAAATGGGGAGGGGCGCTCATATTGGGAGGGGTGCTAATTATGGTAAATACAGTATCACCAACTCTTCTCCAGAAATGGGGAGGGGCGCTTATATTGGGAGGGGTGCTAATTATGGTAAATACAGTATCACCAACTCTTCTCCAGATATGGGTAGGGGCACTTATAGTTGGAAGGGTGCTTATTATGGTAAATACAGTATCACCAACTCTTCTCCAGAAATGGGGAGGGGTGCTTATAGGGGGAGGGGTGCTAATTATGGTAAATACAGTATCACCAACTCTTCTCCAGAAATGGGAAGGGGCGCTTATAGGGGGAGGGGTGCTAATTATGGTAAATACAGTATCACCAACTCTTCTCCAGAAATGGGGAGGGGCGCTTATAGGGGGAGGGGTGCTAATTATGGTAAATACAGTATCACCAACTCTTCTCCAGAAATGGGGAGGGGCGCTTATAGGGGGAGGGGTGCTAATTATGGTAAATACAGTATCACCAACTCTTCTCCAGAAATGTGGAGGGGCACTTATAGGGGAAGGGGTGCTAATTATGGTAAATACAGTATCACCAACTCTTCTCCAGAAATGTGGAGGGGCACTTATAGGGGAAGGGGTGCTAATAATGGTAAATACAGTATCACCAACTCTTCTCCAGAAATGGGGAGGGGCGCTTATATTAGGAGGGGTGCTAATTATGGTAAATACAGTATTACCAACTCTTCTCCAGAAATGGGGAGGGGCGCTTATATGGGGAAGGGTGCTAATTATGGTAAATACAGAATCACCAACTTTTCTCCAGAAATGGGGAGGGGCGCTAATAGGGGGAAGGGTGCTAATTATGGTAAATACAGTATCACCAACTCTTCTCCAGAAATGGGGAGGGACGCTTATAGGGGGAGGGGTGCTAATTATGGTAAATACAGTATCACCAACTCTTTTCCAGAAATGGGGAGGGGCGCTTATAGGGGGAGGGGTGCTAATTATGGTAAATACAGTATCACCAACTCTTCTCCAGAAATGGGGAGGGGCACTTATAGGGGAAGGGGTGCTAATTATGGTAAATACAGTATCACCAACTATTCTCCAGAAATGGGGAGGGGCGCTTATATAAGGAGGGGTGCTAATTATGGTACATACAGTATCACCAACTCTTCTCCAGAAATGGGTAGGGGCACTTATAGTGGGAGGGGTGCTAATTATGGTAAATACAATATCACCAACTCTTCTCCAGAAAATGGGGAGGGGCGCTAATATTGGGAGGTGTGCTATTTATGGTAAATACAGTATTACCAACTCTTTACCAGAAATGGGGATGGGCGCTTATAGGGGGAGGGGTGCTAATTATGGTAAATACAGTATCACCAACTCTTCTCCAGAAATGGGGAGGGGCGCTTATAGGGGGAAGGGTGCTAATTATGGTAAATACAGTATCAACAACTCTTCTCCAGAAATGGTGAGGGGAGCTTACAGGGGGGAGGGGTGCTAATTATGGTAAATACAGTATCACCAACTCTTCTCCAGAAATGGGGAGAGGCGCTTATAGGGGGAGAGGTGCTAATTATGGTAAATACAGTATCACCAACTCTTCTCCAGAAATGGGGAGGGGCACTTATAGGGGAAGGGGTGCTAATTATGGTAAATACAGTATCACCAACTCTTCTCCAGAAATGGGGAGGGGCGCTTATATTAGGAGGGGTGCTAATTATGGTAAATACATTATCACCAACTCTTCTCCAGAAATGGGGAGGGGCGCTTATATTGGGAGGGGTGCTAATTATGGTAAATACAGTATCACCAACTCTTCTCCAGAAATGGGGAGGGGCGCTTATAGGGGGAGGGGTGCTAATTATGGTAAATACAGTATCACCAACTCTTCTCCAGAAATGGGGAGGGCGCTTATAGGGGGAGGGGTGCTAATTATGGTAAATACAGTATCACCAACTCTTCTCCAGAAATGGGGAGGGGCGCTTATAGGGGGAGGGGTGCTAATTATGGTAAATACAGTATCACCAACTCTTCTCCAGAAATGGGGAGGGGCGCTTATAGGGGGAGGGGTGCTAATTATGGTAAATACAGTATCACCAACTCTTCTCCAGAAATGGGGAGAGGAGGGCGCTTATAGGGGGAGGGGTGCTAATTATGGTAAATACAGTATCACCAACTCTTCTCCAGAAATGGGGAGGGGCGCTTATATTGGGAGGGGTGCTAATTATGGTAAATACAGTATCACCAACTCTTCTCCAGATATGGGTAGGGGCACTTATAGTTGGAAGGGTGCTTATTATGGTAAATACAGTATCACCAACTCTTCTCCAGAAATGGGGAGGGGTGCTTATATCGGGAGGGGTGCTAATTATGGTAAATACAGTATCACCAACTCTTCTCCAGAAATGGGAAGGGGCGCTTATAGGGGGAGGGGTGCTAATTATGGTAAATACAGTATCACCAACTCTTCTCCAGAAATGGGGAGGGGCGCTTATAGGGGGAGGGGTGCTAATTATGGTAAATACAGTATCACCAACTCTTCTCCAGAAATGGGGAGGGGCGCTTATAGGGGGAGGGGTGCTAATTATGGTAAATACAGTATCACCAACTCTTCTCCAGAAATGGGGAGGGGCGCTTATAGGGGGAGGGGTGCTAATTATGGTAAATACAGTATCACCAACTCTTCTCCAGAAATGGGGAGGGGCACTTATAGGGGAAGGGGTGCTAATTATGGTAAATACAGTATCACCAACTCTTCTCCAGAAATGGGGAGGGGCGCTTATATTAGGAGGGGTGCTAATTATGGTAAATACAGAATCACCAACTCTTCTCCAGAAATGGGGAGGGACGCTTATAGGGGGAGGGGTGCTAATTATGGTAAATACAGTATCACCAACTCTTCTCCAGAAATGGGGAGGGGCACTTATAGGGGGAGGGGTGCTAATTATGGTAAATACAGTATCACCAACTCTTCTCCAGAAATGGGGAGGGGCGCTTATAGGGGGAGGGGTGCTAATTATGGTAAATACAGTATCACCAACTCTTCTCCAGAAATGGGGAGGGGCGCTTATAGGGGGAGGGGTGCTAATTATGGTAAATACAGTATCACCAACTCTTCTCCAGAAATGGGGAGGGACGCTTATAGGGGGAGGGGTGCTAATTATGGTAAATACAGTATCACCAACTCTTCTCCAGAAATGGGGAGGGGCGCTTATAGGGGGAGGGGTGCTAATTATGGTAAATACAGTATCACCAACTCTTCTCCAGAAATGGGGAGGGGCACTTATAGGGGAAGGGGTGCTAATTATGGTAAATACAGTATCACCAACTATTCTCCAGAAATGGGGAGGGGCGCTTATATTAGGAGGGGTGCTAATTATGGTACATACAGTATCACCAACTCTTCTCCAGAAATGG
Source organism: Argopecten irradians (assembly GCF_041381155.1). NCBI lineage: Eukaryota > Metazoa > Mollusca > Bivalvia > Pectinida > Pectinidae > Argopecten > Argopecten irradians. The sequence goes on from NC_091135.1 coordinate 61,201,784, forward strand.
GTAGGGGCACTTATAGTGGGAGGGGTGCTAATTATGGTAAATACAATATCACCAACTCTTCTCCAGAAATGGGGAGGGGCGCTAATATTGGGAGGTGTGCTATTTATGGTAAATACAGTATTACCAACTCTTTACCAGAAATGGGAAGGGGCGCTTATAGGGGGAGGGGTGCTAATTATGGTAAATACAGTATCACCAACTCTTCTCCAGAAATGGAGAGGAGCGCTTATAGGGGGAGGGGTGCTAATTATGGTAAATACAGTTAAATAACTCTTCTCCAGAAATGGGGAGGGGCGCTTATAGGGGGAGGGGTGCTAATTATGGTAAATACAGTATCACCAACTCTTCTCCAGAAATGGGGAGGGGCGCTTATAGGGGGAGGGGTGCTAATTATGGTAAATACAGTATCACCAACTCTTCTCCAGAAATGGGGAGGGTCACTTATATTGGGAGGGGTGCTAATTATGGTAAATACAGTATCATCAACTCTTTACCAGAAATGGGGATGGGCGCTTATAGGGGAGGGTGCTATTATGGTAATACGTTCACATCTTTCCATGGGTGCTAATAGGGGCAGCACTTAATGGGAGGGCAGTGGGGAGGGGTGCTTATTATGGTAAAAACAGTATCACCAACTCTTCTCCAGAAATGGGGAGGGGTTGCTTATATTGGGAGGGGTGCTAATTATGGTAAATACAGTATCACCAACTCTTCTCCAGAAATGGGGAGGGGCGCTTATAGGGGGAGGGGTGCTAATTATGGTAAATACAGTATCACCAACTCTTCTCCAGAAATGGGTAGGGGCACTTATAGGGGGAGGGGTGCTAATTATGGTAAATACAGTATCACCAACTCTTCTCCAGATATGGGTAGGGGCACTTATAGGGGGAGGGGTGCTAATTATGGTAAATACAGTATCACCAACTCTTCTCCAGAAATGGGGAGGGGCGCTTATATTGGGAGGGGTGCTAATTATGGTAAATACAGTATCACCAACTCTTCTCCAGAAATGGGGAGGGGCGCTTATATGGGGGAGGGGTGCTAATTATGGTAAATACAGTATCACCAACTCTTCTCCAGAAAGAAATGGGGAGGGGCGCTTAAATGGGGAGGGCGCTAAGGGGGGGTGCTAATTATGGTAAATACAGTATCACCAACTCTTCTCCAGAAATGGGGGAGGGGCGCTTATAGGGGAAAGGGGTGCTAATTATGGTAAATACAGTATCCCCAACTCTTCTCCAGAAATGGGGAGGGGCGCTTATAGGGGAGGGGGTGCTAATTATGGTAAATACAGTATCACCAACTCTTCTCCAGAAATGGGGAGGGGCACTTATAGGGGAAGGGGTGCTAATTATGGTAAATACAGTATCACCAACTATTCTCCAGAAATGGGGAGGGGCCTTATATAAGGAGGGGTGCTAATTATGGTACATACAGTATCACCAACTCTTCTCCAGAAATGGGGAGGGGCACTTATAGTGGGAGGGGTGCTAATTATGGTAAATACAAGTATCACCAACTCTTCTCCAGAAATGGGGAGGGGCGCTTAATATTGGGAGGGGTGCTAATTATGGTAAATACAGTATCACCAACTCTTTACCAGAAATGGGAAGGGGCGCTTATAGGGGGAGGGGTGCTAATTATGGTAAATACAGTATCACCAACTCTTCTCCAGAAATGGGGGAGGGGCGCTTATAGGGGGGAAGGGGTGCTAATTATGGTAAATACAGTATCAACAACTCTTCTCCAGAAATGGGTGAGGGGCGCTTACAGGGGGGAGGGGTGCTAATTATGGTAAATACAGTATCACCAACTCTTCTCCAGAAATGGGAGAGGCGCTTATAGGGGGAGAGGGTGCTAATTATGGTAAATACAGTATCACCAACTCTTCTCCAGAAATGGGGAGGGCACTTATAGGGGGAGGGGTGCTAATTATGGTAAATACAGTATCACCAACTCTTCTCCAGAAATGGGGAGGGGCGCTTATATTAGGAGGGGTGCTAATTATGGTAAATACAGTATCACCAACTCTTCTCCAGAAATGGGGAGGGGGCGCTCATAGGGGGAGGGGTGCTAATTATGGTAAATACAGTATCACCAACTCTTCTCCAGAAATGGGGAGGGCGCTTATAGGGGAGGGGTGCTAATTATGGTAAATACAGTATCACCAACTCTTCTCCAGAAATGGGGAGGGGCGCTTATAGGGGAGGGGGTGAATTATGGTAAATACAGTATCACCAACTCTTCTCCAGAAATGGGAAGGGGGCTTATAGGGGAGGGGTGCTAATTATGGTAAATACAGTATCACCAACTCTTCTCCAGAAATGGGAGGGGCGCTTATATTGGGGAGGGGTGCTAAATTATGGTAAATACAGTATCACCAACTCTTACTCCAGAAATGGGGAGGGGGCTCATATGGGAGGGGTGCTAATTATGGTAAATACAGTATCACCAACTCTTCTGGGGGAGGGGTGCTAATTATGGTAAATACAGTATCACCAACTCTTCTCCAGAAATGGGGAGGGGCGCTTATATTGGGAGGGGTGCTAATTATGGTAAATACAGTATCACCAACTCTTCTCCAGATATGGGTTAGGGGCACTTATAGTGGAAGGGTGCTTATTATGGTAAATACAGTATCACCAACTCTTCTCCAGAAATGGGGAGGGGCGCTTATATTAGGAGGGGTGCTAATTATAGTACATACAGTATCACCAACTCTTCTCCAGAAATGGGAAGGGGGCGCTTATAGTGGGGAGGGGTGCTAATTATGGTAAATACAGTATCACCAACTCTTCTCCAGAAATGGGGAGGGGCGCTTATAGGGGGAAGAGGGTGCTAATTATGGTAAATACAGTATCACCAACTCTTCTCCAGAAATGGGGAGGGGCACTTATAGGGGAAGGGGTGCTAATTATGGTAAATACAGTATCACCAACTCTTCTCCAGAAATGGGGAGGGGCGCTTATATTAGGAGGGGTGCTAATTATGGTAAATACAGAATCACCAACTCTTCTCCAGAAATGGGGAGGGACGCTTATAGGGGGAGGGGTGCTAATTATGGTAAATACAGTATCATCAACTCTTCTCCAGATATGGGTAGGGGCACTTATAGTGGGAGGGGTGCTTAATTATGGTAAATACAGTATCACCAACTCTTCTCCAGAAAATGGGGAGGGGCGCTTATATTGGGAGGGGTGCTAATTATGGTAAATACAGTATCACCAACTTTTCTCCAGAAATGGGGAGGGGCGCTTATAGGGGGAAGGGTGCTAATTATGGTAAATACAGTATCACCAACTCTTCTCCAGAAATGGGGAGGGACGCTTATAGGGGGAGGGGTGCTAATTATTGTAAATACAGTATCACCAACTCTTCTCCAGAAATGGGGAGGGGCGCTTATAGGGGGAGGGGTGCTAATTATGGTAAATACAGTATCACCAACTCTTCTCCAGAAATGGGGAGGGGCACTTATAGGGGAAGGGGTGCTAATTATGGTAAATACAGTATCACCAACTATTCTCCAGAAATGGGGAGGGGCGCTTATATTAGGAGGGGTGCTAATTATGGTACATACAGTATCACCAACTCTTCTCCAGAAATGGGTAGGGGCACTTATAGTGGGAGGGGTGCTAATTATGGTAAATACATATATCACCAACTCTTCTCCAGAAATGTGGGAGGGGGCGCTAATATTGGGAGTGTTGCTATTTATGGTAAATACAGTATTACCAACTCTTTACCAGAAATGGGAAGGGGCGCTTATAGGGGAGGGGTGCTAATTATGGTAAATACAGTATCACCAACTCTTCTCCAGAAATGGGGAGGAGCGCTTATAGGGGGAGGGGGTGCTAATTATGGTAAATACAGTTAAATAACTCTTCTCCAGAAATGGGGAGGGGCGCTTATAGGGGGAGGGGTGCTAATTATGGTAAATACAGTATCACCAACTCTTCTCCAGAAATGGGGAGGGGCGCTTATAGGGGGAGGGGTGCTAATTAATGGTAAATACAGTTATCACCAACTCTTCTCCAGAAATGGGGAGGGTCACGTGATATATTGGGAGGGGTGCTAATTATGGTAAATACAGTATCATCAACTCTTTACCAGAAATGGGGATGGGCGCTTATAGGGGGAGGGGTGCTAATTATGGTAAATACAGTATCACCAACTCTTCTCCAGATATGGGTAGGGGCACTTATAGTGGGAAGGGTGCTTATTATGGTAAAAACAGTATCACCAACTCTTCTCCAGAAATGGGGAGGGGTGCTTATATTGGGAGGGGTGCTAATTATGGTAAATACAGTATCACCAACTCTTCTCCAGAAATGGGGAGGGGCGCTTATATATTTTGGAGGGGTGCTAATTACGGTAAATACATTATTACCAACTCTTCTCCAGAAATGGGTAGGGGCACTTATAGGGGGAGGGGTGCTAATTATGGTAAATACATTATCAACTCTTCTCCAACTCTACTCTTCTCCAGAATATGGGTAGGGGCGCTTATATTGGGAGGGGTGCTTATTATGGTAAATACAGTATCACCAACTCTTCTCCAGAAATGGGGAAGTTCGCTTATATTGGGAGGGGTGCTAATTATGGTAAATACAGTATCACCAACTCTTCTCCAGAAATGGGTGATATAATGAGGTTTTACTGTTCAATGATTGGTGGTGATATAATGAGGTTTTACTGTTCAATGATAGGTGGTGATATAATGAGGTTTTACTGTTCAATGATTGGTGGTGATATAATGAGGTTTTACTGTTCAATGATAAGGTGGTGATATAATGAGGTATTTTTACTGTTCAATGATAGGTGGTGATATAATGAGGTTTTTACTGTTCAATGATAGGTGGTGATATAATGAGGTTTTACTGTTCAATGATTGGTGGTGATATAATGAGGTTTTTACTGTTCAATGATAGTGGTGGTGATATAATGAGGTTTTTACTGTTCAATGATAGGTGGTGATATAATGAGGTTTTACTGTTCAATGATAGGTGGTGATATAAATGAGGTTTTAACTGTTCAATGATAGGTGTGAAATATAATGAGGTTTTACTGTTCAATGATAGGGTGGTGATATAATAAGGTTTTACTGTTCAATGATAGGTGGTGATATAATGAGGTTTTACTGTTCAATGATAGGTGGTGATATAATGAGGTTTTACTGTTCAATGATAGGTGGTGATATAATGAGGTTTTACTGTTCAATGATAGGTGGTGATATAATGAGGTTTTACTGTTCAATGATTGGTGGTGATATAATGAGGTTTTACTGTTCAATGATAGGTGGTGATATAATAAGGTTTTACTGTTCAATGATTAGGTGGTGATATAATGAGGTTTTACTGTTCAATGATAGGTGGTGATATAATGAGGTTTTACTGTTCAATGATAGGTGGTGATATAATGAGGTTTTACTGTTCAATGATAGGTGGGTGAATATAATGAGGTTTTACTGTTCAATGATTGGTGGTGATATAATGAGGTTTTACTGTTCAATGATAGGTGGTGATATAATGAGGTTTTACTGTTCAATGATATGGTGGTGTGATATAATGAGGTTTTTACTGTTCAATGATAGGTGGTGATATAATGAGGTTTTACTGTTCAATGATAGGTGGTGATATAATGAGGTTTTACTGTTCAATGATTAGGTGGTGATATATTTAGGTTTTACTGTTCAATGATTGGTGGTGATATAATGAGGTTTTACATGTTCAATGATAGGTGGTGATATAATGAGGTTTTACTGTTCAATGATTGGTGGTGATATAATGAGGTTTTACTGTTCAATGATAGGTGGTGATATAATGAGGTTTTACTGTTCAATGATAGGTGGTGATATAATGAGGTTTTACTGTTCAATGATTGGTGGTGATATAATGAGGTTTTACTGTTCAATGATAGGTGGTGATATAATGAGGTTTTACTGTTCAATGATAGGTGGTGATATAATGAGGTTTTACTGTTCAATGATTGGTGGTGATATAATGAGGTTTTACTGTTCAATGATTGGTGGTGATATAATGAGGTTTTACTGTTCAATGATAGGTGGTGATATAATGAGGTTTTACTGTTCAATGATAGGTGGTGATATAATGAGGTTTTACTGTTCAATGATAGGTGGTGATATAATGAGGTTTTACTGTTCAATGATAGGTGGTGATATAATGAGGTTTTACTGTTTCAATGATAGGTGGTGATATAATGAGTTTTAACTGTTCAATGATAGGTGGTGATATAATGAGGTTTTTACTGTTCAATGATTGGTGGTGATATAATGAGGTTTTTACTGTTCAATGATAGGTGGTGATATAATGAGGTTTTACTGTTCAATGATAGGTGGTGATATAATGAGGTTTTACTGTTCAATGATAGGTGGTGATATAATGAGGTTTTACTGTTCAATGATTGGTGGTGATATAATGAGGTTTTACTGTTCAATGATAGGTGGTGATATAATGAGGTTTTACTGTTCAATGATAGGTGGTGATATAATGAGGTTTTACTGTTCAATGATAGGTGGTGATATAATGAGGTTTTACTGTTCAATGATAGGCCTGGTGAATATAATGAGGTTTTACTGTTCAATGATTGGTGGTGATATAATGAGGTTTTACTGTTCAATGATAGGTGGTGATATAATGAGGTTTTACTGTTCAATGATAGCTGGTGATATAATGAGGTTTTACTGTTCAATGATTGGTGGTGATATAATGAGGTTTTACTGTTCAATGATTGGTGGTGATATAATGAGGTTTTACTGTTCAATGATAGGTGGTGATATAATGAGGTTTTACTGTTCAATGATTGGTGGTGATATAATGAGGTTTTACTGTTCAATGATAGGTGGTGATATAATGAGGTTTTACTGTTCAATGATAGGTGGTGATATAATGAGGTTTTACTGTTCAATGATAGGTGGTGATATAATGAGGTTTTACTGTTCAATGATAGGTGGTGATATAATGAGGTTTTACTGTTCAATGATAGGTGGTGATATAATGAGGTTTTACTGTTCAATGATAGGTGGTGATATAATGAGGTTTTACTGTTCAATGATAGGTGGTGATATAATGAGGTTTTACTGTTCAATGATTGGTGGTGATATAATGAGGTTTTACTGTTCAATGATTGGTGGTGATATAATGAGGTTTTACTGTTCAATGATAGGTGGTGATATAATGAGGTTTTACTGTTCAATGATGGTGGTGATATAATGTGGTGATATATTGAGGTTAAAGGTTTTACTGTTCAATGATTGGTGGTGATATAATGAGGTTTTACTGTTCAATGATTGGTGGTGAAATATAATGAGGTTTTACTGTTCAATGATAGGTGGTGATATAATGAGGTTTTACTGTTCAATGATTGGTGGTGATATAATGAGGTTTTACTGTTCAATGATAGGTGGTGATATAATGAGGTTTTACTGTTCAATGATAGGTGGTGATATAATGAGGTTTTACTGTTCAATGATAGGTGGTGATATAATGAAGGTTTTACTGTTTTCAATGATTGGTGGTGATATAATGAGGTTTTCACGGGTGTCAAATGATAGGTGGTGTAATATAATGAGGTTTACTTGTTCAATGATAGGTGGTGATATAATGAGGTTTTACTGTTCAATGATAGGTGGTGATATAATGAGGTTTTACTGTTCAATGATAGGTGGTGATATAATGAGGTTTTACTGTTCAATGATTGGTGGTGATATAATGAGGTTTTACTGTTCAATGATTGGTGGTGATATAATGAGGTTTTACTGTTCAATGATAGGTGGTGATATAATGAGGTTTTACTGTTCAATGATTGGTGGTGATATAATGAGGTTTTACTGTTCAATGATAGGTGGTGATATAATGAGGTTTTACTGTTCAATGATAGGTGGTGATATAATGAGGTTTTACTGTTCAATGATAGGTGGTGATATAATGAGGTTTTACTGTTCAATGAGATTGGTGGTGATATAATGAGGTTTTTTACTGTCATGATAGGTGGATATAATGAGGTTTTACTGTTCAATGATAGGTGGTGATATAATAAGGTTTTACTGTTCAATGATAGGTGGTGATATAATGAGGTTTTACTGTTCAATGATAGGTGGTGATATAATGAGGTTTTACTGTTCAATGATAGGTGGTGATATAATGAGGTTTTACTGTTCAATGATTGGTGGTGATATAATGATTGGTGGGTTTTACTGTTCAATGATAGTGGTGATATAATGAGGTTTTACTGTTCAATGATTGGTGGTGATATAATGAGGTTTTACTGTTTCAATGATAGGTGGTGATATAATGAGGTTTTACTGTTCAATGATAGGTGGTGATATAATGAGGTTTTACTGTTCAATGATAGGTGGTGATATAATGAGGTTTTACTGGTCAATGATAGGTGGTGATATAATGAGGTTTTACGGTTCAATGATAGGTGTGATATAATGAGGTTTTACTGTTCAATGATATGGTGGTGATATAATGAGGTTTTACTGTTCAATGATAGGTGGTGATATAATGAGGTTTTACTGTTCAATGATAGGTGTTGATATAATGAGGTTTTACTGTTCAATGATAGGTGGTGATATAATAAGGTTTATTTCATTTTACTGTTTGATATTAAGAGTTAACTGTTGATAGGTGGTGATATAATGAGGTTTTACTGTTCAATGATGGTGGTGATATAATGAGGTTTTACTGTTCAATGATTGGTGGGTGATATAATGAGGTTTTACTGTTCAATTGATTGGTGGGTGATATAATGAGGTTTTACTGTTTCAATGATAGCTGGTGATATAATGAGGTTTTACTGTTCAATGATTGGTGGTGATATAATGAGGTTTTACTGTTCAATGATAGGTGGTGATATAATGAGGTTTTACTGTTCAATGATAGGTGGTGATATAATGAGGTTTTACTGTTCAATGATAGGTGGTGATATAATGAGGTTTTACTGTTCAATGATTGGTGGTGATATAATGAGGTTTTACGGGTCAATGATAGGAGGTGATATAATAAGGTTTTACTGTTCAATGATAGGTGGTGATATAATGAGGTTTTACTGTTCAATGATAGGTGGTGATATAATGAGGTTTTACTGTTCAATGATAGGTGGTGATATAATGAGGTTTTACTGTTCAATGATTGGTGGTGATATAATGAGGTTTTACTGTTCAATGATTGGTGGTGATATAATGAGGTTTTACTGTATCTCTATGGGTTCACAATATCAATGTTAAAGTAATTATTTGAAAGCAGTGTTATAGGCAATACACAAAATTTAAGCACTTGATATGGAAATAAAAACATTTTAAAAATACTATATTCATCAATAATCAAATGTTTTAAAATACAAGAAGGTCCATGGGCCTTAACGGTCACCTGATAATTTGATAAGAGTTAGTTATGTCATTTACTAGCCAACTGATGGCTTTTATGATGAATTAGGAACATAGATCTAATAAGTCTACATACAAAGTTTCATTAAGCTTGGTGCATATTAACTCACATTATCCTGTTCATTAAGTTCAATAATTATTACTGTTAAGGACAATAACTGTGAAATTAAGTTAGAGTCGAATCAAGCTGATTTTCAAACTCGCTTTCCAATGTTAGTCTACATACAAAGTTTCAATAAGCTCGGTTTATATTTACCCAAGTTATCGCGTTCACAAGGACCAGTAATAATTATTAATGCAAAGGGCAATAACTCCGTAAATTAACAGTGAATCACGCTGATTTTCAAACTCATTCAAGATCTTTCCAATGTTAGTCTACATACAGAGATTCAGTAAGCTTGGTTAATATTTATTCAAGTAATCGCATTCACAAGGTCCAATAATAATTATGAGTGCAAAGGGCAATAACTCCATAAAATACCGTCGAATCAAACTGATTTTAGAACTCGTCTGAGATCTTTCAAATGTTCCTCTACATACAAATTTTCATTAAGCTCGGTTCATATTTACTCAAGTTAACGCGTTCACAAGGTCCAATAATAATTATTAGTGCAAAGGGCAATTTCTCCGTAAATTATGGTCAAATCAAGATTTTTTTTTAAGCTTTGTGCATATTATTCAAGTTATAGTGTTCACAAGGTCCAATAATCATTAGAACAAAGGGCATTTACTCCGCGAATCAGGCTGATTTTTGAACTTGTCCGATATATTTTTAATGTTAGTCTACATACAAAGTTTCATTAAGCTCGGTTTATATTTGCTCAAGTTATCGCGTTCACAAGGTCCCAGTAATAATTATTAGTGCAAAGGGCAATAATCCCGTAAATTGCTGTCCAATTCAGCTGATTTTCGAACTTGTCCAATATCTTTCCACTGTTAGTCTACAAACAAAGATTCATAAGCTCGGTTTATATTTACTTAAGTTATCGCGTTCACAAGGAAATGTTAACGCACAACGAACAAAAGGCAATCGCAAAAGGTCAACATGACCTATGGTCAGGTGACCTAAAAATATCGCAAGAGCATCAACAGCTGAACATGGAGCATTGAACATTGGGGCCAGGGCAGCCATGGTTAAGGTGCCTGACAATCTACAACTAGCCTTCCACCAAAGGAAACAGGTACTGATCTACCCTTGGTTGGTGTTTTTTTCCAGATACTCCAGTTTTCCTTCACCACCTGGCACGTCCTTGATTTACACTGGCTGTTAATAGGATGGTAAAAAAGAATAAGCCAAATGAACATGCAGTTAGGAATTGATTATGCTATGTCATATAGCTGTTATGCTTATTAAATGGTGCTTATTTTGATTTAAAACCTTTCAGTTTTTGTGTAATTTAGATATGTATCATCCTTTGTCCCAGGTGTATTTTACACTTTCACTTCACTTACTAACCACTTGGACCATTTGTTATGTATACAGACCTAATATTGTCTGTGTTATTTGTACATACCTGAAATTTTTTGTGTTATGTGTACAGACCTAATATTGTCTGTGTTATTTGTACATACCTGATATTGCTATGGATACAGACCTGATATTGTTATGTGTACAGATCTGATATTGTTATGTGTACAGACCTGATATTGTTATGTGTACAGACCTGATATTGTTATGTGTACAGACCTGATATTGTTATGTGTACAGACCTGATATTGTTATGTGTACAGACCTGATATTGTATTTGTTATGTGTACAGACCTGATATTGTTATGTGTACAGACCTGATATTGTTATGTGTACAGACCTGATATTGTTATGTGTACAGACCTGATATTGTTATGTGTACAGACCTGATATTGTATTTGTTATGTGTACAGACCTGATATTGTTATGTGTACAGACCTAATATTGTCTGTGTTATTTGTACATACCTGAAATGTTTTGTGTTATGGGTACAGACCTAATATTGTCTGTGTTATTTGTACATACCTGATATTGTTATGTGTACAGACCTAATATTGTTCATCCTCGATACTCCAGGGCTTCCGATCACTTACGATCTCTACACCCCTGGACTATCTCATAGTGAAATTGAAGGCAGCTCAGCGGAAAAGATTTGACCAATCACAGGCTAGCAAAGATTTCCTTTGAAGACTACAGAGAGAGCGACGCCTAACATCTAAGCCACACAGTCAACCATAGTGTACCGTTATACGGCTCTTTTGATGTACATCAAATGACTAAATTACCTGTTTTATTCTGTTGCCTCCAGTTTTACTATGAGATAGTCCAGGGGTGTAGAGATCGTAAGTGATCGGAAGCCACTGGAGTATCGAGGATGGATATTGTTATGTGTACAGACCTGATATTGTCTGTGTTATGTCTACAGACCTGATATTATTATGGGTACAGACCTAACATTGTTATGGGTACAGACCTGATATTGTATGTGTTATGTGTACAGACCTGATATTATTATGGGTACAGACCTGATATTGTTATGTGTACAGACCTGATATTGTTATGGGTACAGACCTGATATTGTTATGTGTACAGACATGATATTGTATGTGTTATGTGTACAGACCTGATAGTGTTATGGGTACAGACCTGATATTGAATGTGTTATGTGTACAGACCTGATATTGTTAAGTGTACAGACCTGATATTGTATGTGTACAGACCTGATATTGTTATGTGTACAGACCTGATATTGTTATGTGTACAGACCTGATATTGTTATGTGTACAGACTTGATATTGTTATGTGTACAGACCTGATATTGTTATGTGTACAGACCTGATATTGTTATGTGTACAAACCTGATATTGTTTGTATGTGTATGATATTGTTATGTGTACAGACCTGATATTGTTATGTGTCAGTGTGTTGTACAGACCTGATATTGTTATGTGTACAGACCTGATATTGTTATGTGTACAGACCTGATATTGTTATGTGTACAGACCTGATATTGTTATGTGTACAGACCTGATATTGTTATGTGTACAGACCTGATATTGTTATGTGTACAGACCTGATATTGTGTACAGACCTGATATTTTTATGGGTACAGACCTGATATCATTAGTTATTATAGTACTTACATACTGTCTACCTCAAACTTGGCCAAGCACACAGATCCTGTTTTCAGACTCGTTAACTTCATCCCTGTGGGTTCAAAGTTCTTCATTCTCTCATTTATCTCGTCATTCATCTTCTCCAATCTGAATAAAATGATTTAACATTACAAACAAGAGGCTTAGAGGGCCTATATCACTCACCTGGTTTTTTATTGCATTAAGAGTACTCTTGGCCCTACCCCTCAGGCCCATCAGGGAGGGGTTCAGCTCCATCAAAATTTACAATTTTGAATCCCCACCCTATAACTATCCTACCATTGCATTATCAGTGCTATCCCATGCTAAGTTTCAGAGAAGAAGTCGTTTAAATGGAAATAACCAAATTGACCCCTTTTGACCCTGCCCCTCAGGCCCCCAGGGGTCCACCCAACCAATTGTACAATTTTCAGTCAGTACCCCATAAGGATGCTACCAGTCAATGTTAAATTCTGACCAGCAGTAATGGAGAAGAAGTTGATTGTTGACAGATGGACGGATGACGGACGCAGGACGCCACAGTATCGCATAAGCTCACCTTGGTCCTTCGGACCACGGTCAGGTGAGCTGAAAACTGTAGATACAGAATACAAAGATTTTCAGTAATGCTGTATAATATTACAATACAAAAAATGGCAATCTCTTCTGTCCTTAGAAATTCAGTAAAACAAAACTTATATGAAATCTGGACAGGATGCGATACAAAAAAGGAGTCATATTCTGATCTCTATAAAAATTTTGACAATGAAGAAGATTGAGAGGATAGACTGCAAAATAGTGTAAATCACTAAAGAACAGTCAACATAATATGCAACAACGGCAACAGACTACACAAAAGTAGAATTAGGCATGGCTTGAGCATGGAAACAAAGCTAAAATAACAGATGTTGACACAGGCCAAAAACTTACAGTTTGCAGCTTTCACTCCTCTGTAGATAGATCAATGAGGGAGATGAAATACATGACAGATGGACCTGATGGGATTCCTTTGATTGAGGTAAAATTTCTACCTCTGCTTTCATCTCTGACCTGTAGGTAGATAATTTTAGTTTAGCAACAGATCAATGCAATAGTGACGTAACAATGGATTCACACTCAATCTCGCACCACTTTAATAGTGACAGGAGATGCAGTCATTATTATACCTGTTTGACTGTTGGTTGAGTGGGGGGATCTCTATCTGCCCTTTACACAGGTCATACAACAGCTGCAGGTGCTGCAATTAACAACATAATAATTGTTTTAAATCATCCTATAAGTTGGCTTATAGTAATCAAATTTAATAATTAATTATATTGCTTAATATTAAGTAATTATAGGTATATTTATTATGTATCTGATTTTACATACGAATATACGATATACTACAGAAAAATATGTTTATAACGAACACTTTTTTCATTCCCCACCAAGATTCCTATAAAATTTAATATCTGTATAACAAACTTTGCTTATCACGAACTGATTTCCATGGTCACCAGAGGTTCGTAAAAACCCTGTTTTAGTTCATGTTGATTTGAAGTGTCTTACATTGGGATTGTCCACAGCAAAGCCATTTTTCAGCAGTTCTGATCGTACAAACAGGTTAGTACTGTAGGCATGGAGGTCGCTGAGGTAGATCCTTTCTGCCAGGGGATCCAGCCACAGTGTGTTACCAATCCTTAGCAAACAAAACACACAATACGTCAGTGTGGATTAGCTCTTAATATGCCAGCACACCTCTTGTCTTGAATCAAAGTTGTTTTAGTCATAAAATAATACCTAACAAGTTTGAAAGAGATGAATGCCCCAGCATTACATTAAATCTATAAACAGAGTTACAGGGTGCAATACAATGAGTGATAGAAAAGGACGCTAAATAACATGGCTACACTCATACAATATATCAATACAAAGGACGCTAAATAACATGGCTACACTCATACAATACATCAATACAAAGGAGGCTAAATAACATGGCTACACTCATACAATACATCAATACAAAGGACACTAAATAACATGGCTACACTCACACAATACATCAATACAAAGGACACTAAATAACATGGCTACACTCATACAATACATCAATACAAAGGACACTAAATAACATGGATACACTCACACAATACATCAATACAAAGGAGGCTAAATAACATGGCTACACTCATACAATACATCAATACAAAGGACGGTAAATAACATGGCTACACTCACACAATACATCGAAACAAAGGAGGCTAAATAACATGGCTACACTCACACAATACATCAATACAAAGGACACTAAATAACACGGCTACACTCACACAATACATTGATACAAAGGACACTAAATAACATGGCTACACTCATACAATACATCAATACAAAGGACGCTAAATAACATGGCTACACTCATACAATACATCAATACAAAGGACGCTAAATAACATGGCTACACTCATACAATACATTGATACAAAGGACACTAAATAACATGGCTACACTCATACAATACATCAATACAAAGGACGCTAAATAACATGGCTACACTCATACAATACATCAATACAAAGGACACTAAATAACATGGCTACACTCATACAATACATCAATACAAAGGACGCTAAATAACATGGCTACACTCATACAATACATTGATACAAAGGACACTAAATAACATGGCTACACTCATACAATACATCAATACAAAGGACGGTAAATAACATGGCTACACTCATACAATACATTGATACAAAGGACACTAAATAACATGGCTACACTCATACAATACATCAATACAAAGGACGCTAAATAACATGGCTACACTCATACAATACATCAATACAAAGGACACTAAATAACATGGCTACACTCATACACTACATCAATACAAAGGACACTAAATAACATGGCTACACTCATACAATACATCAATACAAAGGACACTAAATAACATGGCTAAACTCATACAATACATCAATACAAAGGACACTAAATAACATGGCTACACTCATACAATACATCAATACAAAGGAGGCTAAATAACATGGCTACACTCATACAATACATCGATACAAAGGACACTAAATAACATGGCTACACTCATACAATACATCAATACAAAGGAGGCTAAATAACATGGCTACACTCATACAATACATCGATACAAAGGACACTAAATAACATGGCTACACTACACAAAATACATACAATACATCAATACAAAGGAACACTCAAATAACGCTACCAATACATCAATACAAAGGACGCTAAATAACATGGCTACACTCACACAATACATCAATACAAAGGAGGCTAAATAACATGGCTACACTCATACAATACATTGATACAAAGGACGGTAAATAACAAGGCTAAACTCATACAATATATCAATACAAAGGACGCTAAATAACATGGCTACACTCATACAATACATCAATACAAAGGACACTAAATAACATGGCTACACTCATACAATACATCAATACAAAGGACACTAAATAACATGGCTACACTCATACAATACATCAATACAAAGGACGCTAAATAACATGGCTACACTCATACAATACATCAATACAAAGGACGCTAAATAACATGGCTACACTCATACAATACATTGATACAAAGGACACTAAATAACATGGCTACACTCATACAATACATGATACAAAGGACGCTAAATAACATGGCTACACTCATACAATACATCAATACAAAGGACGCTAAATAACATGGCTACACTCATACAATACATCAATACAAAGGACGCTAAATAACATGGCTACACTCATACAATACATCAATACAAAGGACACTAAATAACATGGCTACACTCATACAATACATCAATACAAAGGACGCTAAATAACATGGCTACACTCATACAATACATCAATACAAAGGACGCTAAATAACATGGCTACACACAAACAAATACACATCAATACAAAGGACGCTAAATAACATGGCTACACTCATACAATACATCGCTAAATAACATGGCTACACTCATACAATACATCATACAAGAGCTAAATAACATGGCTACACATACAATACATCATACAAGGCTAAATAACATGGCTACACTCATACAATACATCAATACAAAGGACGCTAAATAACATGGCTACACTCATACAATACATCGATACAAAGGACACTAAATAACATGGCTACACTCATACAATACATCGATACAAAGGACACTAAATAACATGGCTACACTCATACAATACATCAATACAAAGGAGGCTAAATAACATGGCTACACTCATACAATACATTGATACAAAGGACACTAAATAACATGGCTATACTCATACAATACATCGATACAAAGGACACTAAATAACATGGCTACACTCATACAATACATCAATACAAAGGACGCTAAATAACATGGCTACACTCATACAATACATCAATACAAAGGACACTAAATAACATGGCTACACTCATACAATACATCAATACAAAGGACGCTAAATAACATGGCTACACTCATACAATACATTGATACAAAGGACACTAAATAACATGGCTACACTCATACAATACATCAATACAAAGGACACTAAATAACATGGCTACACTCATACAATACATCAATACAAAGGACACTAAATAACATGGCTACACTCATACAATACATCGATACAAAGGACACTAAATAACATGGTACAGTAAATAACATGGCTACACTCACACAATACATCAATACAAAGGACGCTAAATAACATGGCTACACTCATACAATACATCAATACAAAGGACGCTAAATAACATGGCTACACTCATACAATACATCAATACAAAGGACACTAAATAACATGGCTACACTCATACAATACATCAATACAAAGGACACTAAATAACATGGCTACACTCATACAATACATCAATACAAAGGACGCTAAATAACATGGCTACACTCATACAATACATCAATACAAAGGACGCTAAATAACATGGCTACACTCATACAATACATCGATACAAAGGACACTAAATAACATGGCTACACTCATACAATACATCAATACAAAGGACGCTAAATAACATGGCTACACTCATACAATACATCAATACAAAGGACGGTAAATAACATGGCTACACTCATACAATACACATCAATCAATACAAAGGACGCTAAATAACATGGCTACACTCACACAATACATTGATACAAAGGACACTAAATAACATGGCTACACTCATACAATACATCAATACAAAGGACGCTAAATAACATGGCTACACTCATACAATACATTGATACAAAGGACACTAAATAACATGGCTACACTCATACAATACATCAATACAAAGGATGCTAAATAACATGGCTATGGCTACACTCATACAATACATCAATACAAAGGACGCTAAATAACATGGCTACACTCATACAATACATCAATACAAAGGACGCTAAATAACATGGCTACACTCATACAATACATCAATACAAAGGACGCTAAATAACATGGCTACACTCATACAATACATTGATACAAAGGACACTAAATAACATGGCTACACTCATACAATACATCAATACAAAGGACGCTAAATAACATGGCTACACTCACACAATACATTGATACAAAGGACACTAAATAACATGGCTACACTCATACAATACATCAATACAAAGGACGGTAAATAACATGGCTAAACTCATACAATACATCAATACAAAGGACGCTAAATAACATGGCTACACTCATACAATACATTGATACAAAGGACACTAAATAACATGGCTACACTCATACAATACATCAATACAAAGGACGCTAAATAACATGGCTACACTCATACAATACATCGATACAAAGGAGGCTAAATAACATGGCTACACTCATACAATACATCAATACAAAGGAGGCTAAATAACATGGCTACACTCATACAATACATTGATACAAAGGACGCTAAATAACATGGCTACACTCATACAATACATCAATACAAAGGACGCTAAATAACATGGCTACACTCATACAATACATCGATACAAAGGAGGCTAAATAACATGGCTACACTCATACAATACATCGATACAAAGGAGGCTAAATAACATGGCTACACTCATACAATACATTGATACAAAGGACGCTAAATAACATGGCTACACTCATACAATACATCGATACAAAGGACGGTAAATAACATGGCTACACTCATACAATACATCGATACAAAGGACGGTAAATAACATGGCTACACTCATACAATACATCGATACAAGTCAGCCACACAGTAGCACGGCAGTACTGATGTTGTAAATGAGTTGTGATTTTTCATTTATGTCAAGGAAAATTAATGAAAACTTGAAAACAATCTTCCAACCATGCAATTACTTTTATTGTGTAACTTATTTTAAAATCGGACGGTCAGTATTTGGCAAAAAATAGGCCTAGAACAATCTATTATCGTCGTGGAAAATATTGCAATATACTGGTATATCAGATATATCGCACATCCCTAGTAACCTCATTTCAAAGTGAGGGCATAAGAAATAGTAAAGTACACCCAGATGTTGATTAGTCCATAGACTTTACAACACAGTGAAATGGTCATTATCAGAAGAAATACAAACTCAGCTTTAAGGATAATTCATAATATAAACCTTACCTGAGTACAATTCTCCCATCCAAAGTCTTTTGGTCCAGTAGGTTGTACACAAACATACTCGCCTGTGTGAAATTGTGACATACAAGTACAAATATAAATGTTGTATACTCGCCTGTGTGAAATTGTGACATAAACATAACAGATATTGAGTCCATTGATCAAATTGAACTAACAATTAAAACTAACATAAAATTATTTCTGTGGTAACTGGTAGTTATATAAAATAATGTGATATTTAAAACTATACTTTAGAAAAAAAAATAACCTTAAATTTTTTGTATTTTGTTAAGTTTCCTATATATTGCTTGTCCAGTTTTATGTTTTTGTATTCATTTTAAAATCTCTAATCTTGCTTGTCCAGATTTATATTTTTGTATCCTTTTAAAAATCTCTAACCTTGCTAGTCCAGTTTTATATTTTTGTATCCTTTTAAAAATCTCTAACCTTGCTAGTCCAGTTTTATATTTTTGTATCCTTTTAAAAATCTCTAACCTTGCTAGTCCAGTTTTCATCCAGATCAACTGGCTGTACTCGGCAGATAAACACTTCCATTGCCTGAAATCAAATTTATATATCATCAATTAACAATTAACTAGAGGCCCAGATGGCCTGTATGGCTCACAAGGTTTGTAATGCCAAGTTATGTTCTGAATACAGGATAAGTAGCAATTTAAAGGATTTACCTCTATCTTCCCTAATGGGCCCCACCATTCCTGCCCCCATATATTGCAAACCACTTATTGAAAATCCTAAATATCTAAATATAGGTCAGTTTATGATTAGGCATCTTATAAATCAGACATGTGTTTTGACTTTTTGCACATGGTCTGCAGTTGAGGACAATTTGGTTACAATCCATGCAGAACTCTATGACTAGTAGTGATTTATAAGATTTACCCCTATTTACCCTATGTCCCCCGCCCCTCCTGCCCCCGTTGGGTCAGAGCCATAATTGATACAAACCCTGTTCCCCTTCCCCCAAGGCCAAATTTGGTTACAATCCATGTAGACCTCTATGACTAGTAGCGATTTAAAGGAAATGTTGACGGACAGACAGGCGACGGACTACGGACGCCGCGCCATGACTAATAAACTAGATATGTCTGAAATGCCCCTGCAATATCTATTCATATATCATAGCAGGACAGAACTGGGTATTACTACATGCTATCTTTCTAGATATCAAAAAATTTCAGTGAGTAAATGCAGTAATCGAATTAGGCATAAAAATTTATTTTAGAAACCAAAAACTATGTTTCTCCTTATAAGACAAAAGAGATATACAATTTTCATCATCATACCTTCATGTATTCTTTCGAAGCCTCCGCACTGTAAAATTTGCCTTTATTTTATCTTTGACCTGATGTCAAGGTCCTAGTGATCTGATGGCATGATCAAAGTGGTTACCTAACACCAGTGAACTTATCATTTGGCTGTTCCTAATGCATAGCGCCATCTGAACATGTTGCTGAACCTTCAGAGCCTTAGGTACTTACTTGGAATGGTATATCTCTGAGATGTGGAGGTAGATTATATAGCTTGTTAAGCGACACAAAACTCTTTCTACCAGCATCAACGAACAAAATCTATAAAACAATCAAAAGAAATTATCAACATGGGCATTAACGGTCACATGAGTTCAGATACAGAATGAAACAAAGACATCTAAACACTATATATTGGCCAACAGGCCCTTAAGTCAGTCAGTGATTTTATAAATTTGACTTTTAATCTATGAAGATTATTTGGTTCCATAAAATCTGTGAATTCAGAAGAAAGTTTTTTGAAGTTTTTGCCATTTTGACCCCTTTTGGCCCCGCCCCTCTGGCCCCTAGGGGTCAGCCAGGACCAATATTGATATGATGGTAAAATTCTATCACAAGCTAATAATTCTAACCCAGTTTGACACATTTCCTATCAAAACTAAACAAATAATGTTCATAAATGTGTGTTTCCTCTATAAACTTCAGTAAATTTGACCCCCTCCCTTGGGGAAAATCTGAGATCCCAGGGGTAGAAAATTCACAATTCTTGTAAAGAGCCTTCAAACCTTATAATCTATGAAGAATATCTGGTTCCATCAAATCTGTGAATTCAGAAGATTTTTGAAACTTTAGCCATTTTGACCCCTTTTGGTCCCACCCCTCTGGTCCCTGGGCGTCGGCCATACATGTTTATGACGTTAAAATGCTATTTCAGGTTAATAATTCTAACCCAGTTTGACATATTTCCTATGATAACTAAGCAAATAATGTTCATAAATGTGTTTTTCCTATATAAACTAAAGTTAACTTGACTCCTCCCCAGAGAGAAACTTGAGACCCCAGGGTCATATAATTCACAATTTTTGTAAACAACCTTTTAAAGACCTTTCCATCTATGAAGAGCATTTGATTCTACCAGTTCCAGAATTTCAGAAGAAGATTTTTGAAGTTTTAGCCTATTTGACC
The DNA here is from genome assembly GCF_041381155.1 of Argopecten irradians. Taxonomy (NCBI): domain Eukaryota; kingdom Metazoa; phylum Mollusca; class Bivalvia; order Pectinida; family Pectinidae; genus Argopecten; species Argopecten irradians. Next base: position 61,223,378 of record NC_091135.1, read on the forward strand.
CCTTTTGACCCCGCCCCCAAGGCCCCTTGGGGTCAGTGATGGAAAATTTGTTAATAGGATTCAATAGCCATTTCATAGAGATAATTATGACAACATTTGACTAATTTCCTATTACAAATGACCAAATAATGCTCAAAAATGTTTTTTCCCTGCATAAATTATAGTAAACTTAACCCCCTCTCCAGGGGGAAACCCAAGACCAAGGGTCATATAATTCACAATTTTTGTAGAGGGTCATGAGACCTTTCTATATCCTACCACATCTGTGAGTGGGGGGATTTTTGAAATTTTAGCCAATTTTACCCCTTTTGGCCCCTCCCACAGCCCTCTGGGCAATGGCGGTCATATAATTCACACTTTTGATTGGCTTTATGCCTAAGAAGGTTTGTGCAAAATTTCATTGAAATTTTTTCAGCCGTTTTGGAGAAGAAGTCGAAAATGTAAATTGTTGATCGTCACACGACGGATGACATTTTTTCTCTGCTTTTCCATTTTTTATTAGGGAAACTTTACTTATTAGCAGTATCAGATCTATAGTGTCAAAGCTATTCATAATGAAAGTAATTCCTTCATACAGAGTACTTTTTAGTAGTGATGTAATATTAGCTCACCTCAGCCTTAATGCGATCTCCCGGAGAGTTGACACCTGTGATATCACAAACCTTTACCCTATAAAACAGGGAAAATAATTTTTAAATCCTTATAGGTAGAGGAATGATTTCTAATGAATTTCAGTGAATTTCATAATAATTAATAATAACTATGGATATTTACAAAAACGTCATGTTTTGTTGGTGCAGAAAAACCAGAGTTCCTGGTGAAAAGCCATTGACTTAAAGATAGTAGCAACTACTTCAGACAGGTCAAAACCTAGCGAACCAAAGATTGAAATTCAAAGGCAGAATGTCAAACCCTTAATGCCATACACTGCAGCCTCTGGAAAGTGATCTATCTTAAAATCACTTGATACTTGAGTCTAAAATAAAAATATATACCATACATATGAAAGACGAATAATACATTTATAGAAACAATCCCATTCACGAGCTAAACATAAGTTACCTGTAATCTAAATACTAACCCCCCCCCCATTCTCCTTGAATTTGTTTGACACTAACCTGTGATAGGTTTCATCGTCCTCAGACACTGCACACATCTCCCCTAGACACAAGTTACCTGTAATTTAGATATGTACTCAAATTAGAGACAGTTCAGACATCACAATTGGTAATGTACAGAGCTGAATATCACAGAGCAAGGATGCATTATACTTTCAACTTATTGTCATATTGAGTTTGGAATTTCTAGAATTAGGCAAAGTCAAACTTACTGTATTTCGACCTGTTGTGGAGGTCCCCAAACCACGTGGCCATGTTTAAGTTGAGCTCCAGCATTGTTGTAGACAGATCCACTTTGTCCCCTGTTGGTGGTCTGTGTTCCAATATTCTCACAAAGTAGTGACTAGCATCCACAACGTTTGTCACCAGCATCTGGTCAGGTTTGATCATACTAATTTTAGACATTTTCACAGGTTATCATCATGATTTATTGTTGAAGTGGATTTATGTGCTGTATGGAAATTGTTACTTTATTATTTTGCTTTTATTAAATCTCTGAGATTATATCAACATGCCAATAAGACTAAAGATGTACACAGCGAAATTGATCACACCACAAACTATCTGACAGCTGACTCAAAAAACTAGGCAATCACGAAAATATAAATGTGGTACAATATACCAAACTAACTCACATCTTTTTTGTATAAATTGTCTACAGACAAGAGGCCCAGAGGGCCTGTATCGCTCACCTGGTTTGTAATGCCAAGTTGATGTTCTGAATAAAGGGTCATGGTTTCTTTACTAAAGAAATTTAAATATTGGGCCCCACCCCTCCTGGCCCCAGGAGGTCAGAATTTAAATACAAGCTCTACTCCCCTTCCTTCAAGGATGTTTCTGGCAAAATTTGGTTACAATAAATGCAGAAATTTATGATTAGTAGCGATTTTAAGGATTTACCTCTATTTCCATTTCCTGTGTATGGCCCTGCCCCTCCTGGCCCTCCCTCCAAGGGGGGGAGGGGGGGTTGTCAGAGCACAATCATTATTCCCTTTCCCCCCAAGGATGTTTCTGGCCAACTTTGGCTACAATCCATATGCAGAACTCTATGACAATTAGCAATTTAATTGATTTACCTCTATTTCCCTTATTGGGCCCCACCCCTCCTGCCCCTAGGGGTCAGAGCCAAAATTCATACAAACTCTATTCCCCTTCCCCCAAGGATGATTCTGGCCAAATTTGTTTAGAATATATGCAGAACTCTATGGCTAGTAGCATTTTAAAGGAAATGTCGACGGACGGCCGCTCCATGACATAAGCTCACGGCCCTTCGTGGTGTCATCTTCTATTGGGGATCAACCAGAGATGTAACAACACTTTGCCAAGATCATATCAGTATCATTTCAGGCAAGTTTAAGCCAAATTGCATCGGTTTAACTTTAAAAGAAGTTCAAAATTTGTTTTCACAATGACGGCTGTGGCGGCCATCTTGGATTTTGGATTGACCAGTAAAAATAACAACACTTGGTCAGGACCATATTAGAATCATTTCATGCAAGTTTCAGCTTAATTGCACTTGAAGATCTTGAGAAGAAGTTCAAAATGTGTTTTCAAGATGGAGGCTGTGGCGGCCATCTTTGATTTTAGATCAACTCAAAAAATAACAACACTTCACAACATCACATAATCGGGACCAAAAATCAGGATCATTTCATGCAAGTTTTAGCTAAATTTCACTGGTAGACCCTTCGGTTCAGATGACCTAAAACACGGGTCAAATTGGTCCGACTAAAGGGACAATTGAAGTTAATCAATGGTACTCTGAACTGTATGATATAAAAATATGTATTAAGATTTTCATACATACATACTGTATACTGTCTGAAAGAAATACTAACAATCTAAGGTCAAACAGGAATCAAGGGAGGAAACTAATGGGTTTTTTTTATAATATACGCTAAAATAACACACACACACACACACCCCCCACCCCCCCACCCCCACACCCCCACTTTATATTGTAACCTTTGACCTGTAATGACCTTACCTTCACCTCTCCACTGTTGAAAACTTTCTGAGGTGTACAATCCACTTCTGGCACTATGGCATGTCGAGCTGTACACTTATTCTGGTACCTGAACAAAGAAATAATTTACAGTAAAATCAAAGATGTTGTAGAGTTGTGATTTTCTTCAAAAACACAAGATTATGAGGAATTACAAGAGGCCCAAGGGCCTTAATGGTCATCTGACTACCTTCGCAATAGCTGTATAGGAAATTAATTAGATATGGTGTCATGGTAGCCATCTTTGATTTGGGATCAACGAGAGATATAACAACACAATTGTAACAACAATATGTCAAGATCATATCAGGGTCATTCCAGGTAAGTTTCAGCTAAATCGCACTGGTAGAACTTGAGAAGAAGTTGAAAATGTGTTTTCAAGATGGCGACTGTGGTGGCCATCTTGGATTTTGGATCAACCCGAAAAATAACAACACTTTGAGGGGACCATATCAGGCTCATTTCATGCAAATTTCAGCTAAATCGCACTGGTAAAACTTGAGAAGTTAAACAAGAGGCCCATGGGCCTTAACGGTCATCTGACTATTGGCACAATAAAACACCTCAAAGAATATAGTAGTGGTAAACAATTAAGGCAATACAAAGAACTCTTCAGGTTCTGATATATTTGATGAATTAGATCATCAATGAAGTTCCCTTGATCCCAACCATGCTACAATGCTACAAGTCCAATATCCATTCTCCAGGCTTAGTTCTTTACAAGAAGTCATTTGAAGATTTTAGCCTATTTGACCCCCTGTGACCTTGAATGAAGGTCATTTGAACAAACTTGGTAGCCATTCGTCCCAGCATGACGCAGGCCCAATATCAGGTTTATAGGTCTCTTAGCTATACACAAGAAGTCATTTAAAGATTTTAGCCTTTTGACCCCTGTGACCTTGAATGAGTGTCTAGGTCATTTATTTGAACAAACTTGGTAGTCCTATATCCCAGCATGCCGCAGGCCCAATATGATCATAGTACCCTGGCCCTTTTAGTTCTTGAGAAGACGTCATTTAAAGGTAGGTTTCGCCCAACCAAATAAATGCTTTTTTGTAAAATCCGATAAACGGAAGAAAAGATGAAAAAACAAATTAAAAATACCCCAATTTAATTTCTTTATAGGTTTGAGATTGAATAAATGTGTCTTGAATACAAAATTGAAGGAAATCCTTGATTTATTACGGTGTCCGTCAGACAAAATAGTATGCAAATGAAGCTGCGATGGATTGTGTTGTCGAAGTTTCGCGCATGCGCATTGTTACGCACTAAAAGTAAACAAAATGGCTGAGCGAAAGTGTGTGAGATAAAAAAAATATATATATCTGAATCGGCAACAAAGTGGAGGAGATTATAATGGAAACGGTAGCACCCTAGGATATCTATAGGGAATTAAATTCAGAGATGGCATGTAGCAATAGAAGAAAAAGAAGCCACATCTCAAGCGGAACTTGCCCGGATCTGTTGGGACTTGTGTAACGGCATTGCACGTGGTGAGTTAAATTTCAACACATATGCCAGCGCACATACAGCCGCAGACTAACTACATGTATGTTTAGTGTACTAAACTAGCGAGCGTATGTAAGTAACATGAAGTGTTTTAGATTATATGATATGTATAAACAGTCCATCGCACTTCGTTTTGTTGTTGTTGTTTTTTTTTTAACTAAACATGCAGTGGCAAACTGTCGCTGCCATCTGACTTTTTGTTGCACGCTTCCGTTTGTTGATGCGGCCTCGTTTTGGAAAAAAATACGTCATGTTCTCTGAAAAGCTTGCTTTGCTCTAATTTTAGATAAGTATTTTCCTGGTCAAGCTAGGCAACTGACCACCCGTATTGTTCGCTGTATGCATTGAAAATGATCTGAAGATTATATCTATTCACAGGATAAATTTCAATTTCGTAGTCTTTATATTTCATTAGGCGAAACCTACCTTTAAAGATTTTAGCCAATTTGACCCTTGTGACCTTGAATGAAGTTCGACCTTGAATGAAGTTCAAGGTCATTTATTTGAACAAACTTGGTACCTTTTCATCCCAGCATGTTACAGGCCCAATATGAGTACCCTGGGCCTTTTGATTCTTGAGAAGAAGTCGTTTATAGATTTTAGCCTTTTTGACCTCCGTGATCTTGAATGAAGGTCAACGTCATTCATTTGAACAAACTTGGTAGCCCTTCATCCCAGCATGCAATAGTCTAAATATCTGTACCCTGGGCCTTTCGGTTATTGAGAAGAAGACATTTGAATGAAAAGTTTACGCACAGCGCACGATGATTGACGATGCATGATGACAATAGGTCATCCTGACCCTTTGAGTCTGATGACCTAAATACCCAATGACCTACAACCAATAACTATGAAATTATTTATAGAGGATTGACATGAAGATTAAATTCACTAAGAATGATAAAATGCAATCATACCTGCATGAACCGTAGGCTTTGAGGGCACTACACAACTCCTTGTCTCCATCACAGTTTTTTTGCTGAAGGAAACAAAAGTTAAAGATAAATTATGATAAAACAAACTACTGTTTACCTAAATGTATTATCATAGAGTTGTAACATATAACCAACACTTCCATCTTAAGAAGACCCTTACCTCATTTATACCCATCACCATGGAGTGAAGATTGCGTGGTATTTTGCTCTTTGTCCTCTTGAGCAGCTGTAGAATTGTCTCCACTTGCTGAACACTTTCCTCTGTGATTAGGACATAAGAAGTTGGCTCTATGTCAGCAACCTGAAACAGTCAACAAGTGAATGCAAACAGTTCTTGTTGACTAAAGGATAAACACTTAAGGGGTGCTACTTAGGCGGAAGCAAGTGCAGCAACTTCGAACCTGTCAAGGTGAGCAGTTGGCCTGATTTCTTTTCATGTCAAACTTTAGGTTAGTACAAGTAATATTGTTCACATGGTCCTCACACTTTGACCTGAAGTGCTAGAGGTATCAGGCACCTTAACCGCTCTAACACCACAGCTGGACGTGGAAAGGTCCTATATCCTTATATATGAATTCATTTCTCCAATTAACATTGCTTTAACTAAGAAACTACATCAATGACCACTCACTTTTTCTTTGTTAGAAGAGTTGTAGTAGTACTTGCTCATCGTGGACAGACGGTTTCCAAACTTTGTTTTGGAGGACGGCAGGTCAAAGTGTATTATGGCCCTAGCATCCACTAGTTTCAGTTCCTCCACACTCTCATCCGTACAAACTAAGGAAAGAATTGGTTATTATAAAAGGTATTACTTTGATTTAACCTTATTTATCCAGATCAAGAAACACATGGACACATAAATGCTGAAATTCATGTGCCTACACAAGTCCTACATCTGTCCTACTTAAAAACATTGTGTCTGACATTGTGTCCTACTTACTGACATTGTGTCCTACATCTGTCCTACTTACTGATATTGTGTCCTACATCTGTCCTACTTAATGACATTGTGTCCTACTTACTGACATTGTGTCAGACATTATGTGCATGTCCTACTTACTGATATTGTGTACTACATCTGTCCTACTTACTGACATTGCGTCCTACATCTGTCCTACTTACTGGCATTGTGTCCTACTTACTGACATTGTGTCCTACTTACTGACATTTTGTAATACATTGTGTCCTACATCTGTCCTACTTACTGAAATTGTGTCCTACATCTGTCCTACTTACTGACAGTGTGTCCTACTTACTGACATTGTGTCCTACTTACTGACATTTTGTGATACACTGTGTCCTACATCTGTCCTACTTACTGACAGTGTGTCCTACATCTGTCCTACTTACTGACATTGTGTCCTACTTACTGACATTGTGTCCTACATCTGTCCTACTTACTGACATTGTGTCCTACATCTGTCCTACTTACTGACATTGTGTCCTACTTACTGACATTGTGTCCTACATCTGTCCTACTTACTGACATTGTGTCCTACATCTGTCCTACTTACTGACATTGTGTCCTACTTACCGGCATTGTGTCCTACTTACTGACATTTTGTAATACATTGTGTCTAATATCTGTCCTACTTACTGACAGTGTGTCCTACATCTGTCCTACTTACTGACAGTGTGTCCTACATCTGTCCTACTTACTGACATTGTGTCCTACATCTGTCCTACTTACTGACATTGTGTCCTACATCTGTCCTACTTACTGACATTGTGTCCTACATCTGTCCTACTTACTGACAGTGTGTCATACATCTGTCCTACTTACTGACAGTGTGTCCTACATCTGTCCTACTTATTGACAGTGTGTCATACATCTGTCCTACTTAATGACATTGCGTCCTACATCTGTCCTACTTACTGACATTGTGTCCTACTTACTGACATTGTGTCCTACTTACTGACATTTTGTGATACATTGTGTCTAATATCTGTCCTACTTACTGACATTGCGTCCTACATCTGTCCTACTTACTGATATTGTGTCCTACATCTGTCCTACTTACTGACATTGTGTCCTACATCTGTCCTACTTACTGACATTGTGTCCTACTTACTGGCATTGTGTCCTACTTACTGACATTGTGTCCTACTTACTGATATTGGGTCCCACTTACTGACATTTTGTCCTACTTACTGACTTTATGTTCTACTTACTGATATTATGTCCTACTTACAGAGTATTTCAGTCCTATCTTTCATAAGATCTACTTACTCAGGATCCTTCCATTGGTCGACGGTCCTGCCCACTCCCCTCCTATTTGCTCCAGTTCTAGTGTATCCATTTTGTCATGAGTTAGCAACGAGTACAAGGAGCGACTTTTCAACATCTGAAGAAAAACATCCTTAGTCAACATATATAAAAGCTACAAATGTGTTTATATTTACACTTATTCTTGAGAAAATTGTATTTAAATTACTGTATGATATTATAACAAAACAAGAGGCCCATGGGCCTTAACGGTCATCTGACTATTAGCACAATACAACATAGTCGTTTTAAGATTTTAGCCTATTTGACCCCTGTGACCTCGATTGAAGATTAAGGTTATTCATTTGAACAAACTTGGTAGCCCTTCATCCCAGCATCTCACAGGCCCAATATCAGGTCTCTAGGCCTCTTAGTTATTCACAAGAAGTCATTTAAAGATTTTAGCCAATTTGACCCCTATGATCTTGAATGAAGGTCAAGGTCATTCATTTGAACAAACTTGGTAGCCTTTCATCCCAGTATCTCACAGACCCATAATCAGGTCTCTAGGTCTCTTAGTTATTCACAAGAAGTCATTTAGGCCACATCAAATTAATCAGTTGTTCGTCGGGGAAACCCGCTCCTAAAATGTCTAAGTTGAGATTTTTTTTTTTTAATTGCAGCGCACCTTCAAAAAAGTCGGCAAATTACAATTTTTTTCAGATGTTTTCATACGGTTAAATCCACCAATCCTAGCCATATCTACAAACCAGGCCGTGAAGCACTGGCCATGGCTTGATAATGAAGTAAATAAAGAGGTGTGAACACTCTCTGACCAACGTCAACAGTCCTAATTATCAATCAGTCATAACAGTTACATTCACGTGTGTAACGTAAGCCAGTGTATTACAACTGAGTCTGAGGTCGATCAGCTGCTTATTAAACAATCATCTGACCTTTCAAGGAATTTTGTGCATTATAGATAGTGAGTATCACTTCAAAAACAAACACTGCTAACAACTGTAAATGATTTACTCACGTTTTTAAAGTTTAATAGGCCTATCCATCCATGGACATCACAAACTTTGCAATTGTAATGGCCGCCATTTTTGGTAATTGCAATAATAGATCCGGATCGTGTGTTTTTAAAGGGGATTATTTTTCCGGAATTTTGATGTAGATTTTAGACTACATGTTGATAAAATAATAAAATTAATAATAGTTAATTAATATAGACCAATCAAATTTTAATTTAATTTTTTTTTACTTTTTCTCTCTCTCAGATTAGTTACATTTTGATTGATACTGCAACAGGTCTGATATTTTCTAAAATTAGTACTTATGATGAAATGAAAATTACGTATATTGCTTCATTATACATAATTGTGAAAAATGTTAAACTGTTGAATGTTAATTCAATGTAAAGCCTAGTATCTTTTTTTCCAATAACAGATATATTAAAAAGAATAAGGGTATAATAGAATTGAAATCCAGGCATCTTCATTGATGAAATTAGATCTGTCCTGCGAATCATAGATCATCATAATTTAAGACCGGTAATTTCCAATTGCAAATCAAAATTTTGACCAAGAGCTAGTGTTTTTTTCCATTTTGATTAAAGTTTGATATGAACAGGGGCTCAGTTGAATCATTAAACTTTGTTTGTTTGTTTTTATTTTTATAAAAACATTGCGGTTTAGTTGGGTTTTTTTCAATGAAAGGGTGCAAAATTAATATAATTATGATTAATTCAATGTGAATATTTTGAAATGAAAAAAAAAACCCAGGAGATCCCAGAGGGATCTTGGCGCCCACCAAAGAATGATCTATGTCTGACAATGGAAAGAGGGATCTTTTCCCTGCTTTTCAAACTTTTTCAAACATACTACATATAAAATTTGAGATAGATCGCTATAGTACTTTCTAAGAAATAGTGGTAACAAACTTCAACGATGAAATCCAAGATGGCGGCTGTGCAGCCATCTTGTTGACCTATTAGTTACAAAATGCAATATGCACAACTAGGGCCCTAGGGGAACCTGCATATAAAATTTGAGAGAGATCCCTTCAGTACTTTTTTAGAAATAGCAATAACAAACTTTAACTATCAAAATCCAAGATGGCTGCCAGGTGGCCATCTTGTTGACCGATCGGTCCCAAAACACAATATGCACAACTAGGGACCGAGGGGTACCTACATATGAAATTTGAGACAGATCCCTTCAATACTTTCTGAGAAATAGCAATAAAAACCTTTAACTATCAAAATCCATGATAGCTGTATGGCGGCCATCTTGTTGACCAATCGGTCCTAAAATGCAATATGCACAACTAGGGCCCTAGGGGAACCTACATATGATATTTGAGAAAGATCCCTTCAGTACTTTCTAAGAAATAGTGGTAACAAACTTTAACTATCAAAATCCAAGATGGTCGCATGTCAGCCATCTTGTTGACCGATCGATCCCAAAATCCAATATGTACAACTAGAGTCCTAGGGGAACCTACATATGAAATTTGAGAAAGATCCCTTCATTACTTTCTGAGAAATAGCGGTAACAAACTTCAACTATCAAAATCCAAGATGGCCGCCTGTCGGCCATATTGTTGACCAATCGGTCCCAAAATGCAATATGCACAACTAGGGTCCCAGGGGAACCTACGTTTAAAATTTGAGAAAGATCCCTTAAGTACTTTCTGAGAAATAGCGGTAACAAACTTCAACTATCAAAATCCAAGATGGCCGCCTGTCGGCCATATTGTTGACCGATTGGTCCCAAAATGCAATATGCACAACTAGGGTCCCAGGGGAACCTACGTTTAAAATTTGAGAAAGATCCCTTAAGTACTTTCTGAGAAATAGCGGTAACAAACTTCAACTATCAAAATCCAAGATGGCCACCTGTCGGCCATATTGTTGACCGATCGGTCCCAAAATGCAATATGCACAACTAAGGTCCTAGGGGAACGTACATATGATATTTGAGAAAGATCCCTTCAGTACTTTCTCAGAAATAGCGGTAACAAACTTTAACTACCAAAATCCAAGATGGCCGTCTGTCGGCCATATTGTTGACCGATCGGTCCCAAAATGCAATATGCACAACTAGGGTCCTAGGGGAACATACATATAAAATTTGAGAAAGATCCCTTAAGTACTTTCTGAGAAATAGCGGTAACAAACTTTAACTACCAAAATCCAAGATGGCCGCCTGTCGGCCATATTGTTGACCGATTGGTCCCAAAATGCAATATGCACAACTAGGGTCCCAGGGGAACCTACGTTTAAAATTTGAGAAAGATCCCTTAAGTACTTTCTGAGAAATAGCGGTAACAAACTTCAACTATCAAAATCCAAGATGGCCACCTGTCGGCCATATTGTTGACCGATCGGTCCCAAAATGCAATATGCACAACTAAGGTCCTAGGGGAACGTACATATGATATTTGAGAAAGATCCCTTCAGTACTTTCTCAGAAATAGCGGTAACAAACTTTAACTACCAAAATCCAAGATGGCCGTCTGTCGGCCATATTGTTGACCGATCCGTCCCAAAATGCAATATGCACAACTAGGGTCCTAGGGGAACATACATATAAAATTTGAGAAAGATCACTTCTGTACTTTTTGAGCAATAGCGGTAACAAACTTTAACTATCAAAATCCAAGATGGCCGCCTGTCGGCCATCTTGTTGACCGATTACTCCCAAAATGCAAAATGCACAACTAGGGTCCTAGGGGAACCTACATATAAAATTTGAGAAAGATCCCTTCTGTACTTTTTGAGAAATAGTGGTAACAAACTTTAACTACCAAAATCAAAGATGGCCGCCTGGCAGCCATCTTGTTAACTGATCAGTCCCAAAATGCAATATGCACAACAAGGGCCATTGGTGAACCTACATATGAAATTTGAGAAAGATCACTTCAGTACTTTCTGAGAAATAGCTGTAACAAGAATTGTTAACGGACGGACGGAAGGACGGACGGACGGAGGGACGGACGGACGGAAGGACGGACGGACGAAAGGAGATTTGAATAGCCCACCATCTGATGATGTTGGGCTAAAAATGCCAAAAAATTAGCGCTCACATGACACTGGATCCCATTGCCTCTGAAAATCTGAAAATGGATATTTTATCAAAAATAGAAAAATTTCGCTTGCTCGCTCCCAAATTTTTTCTTCAGTTCCCGAAGAACAAGTGATTTATTTGGTGTGGCCTAAAAGATTTTAGCCTATTTGACTACTGTGACCTTGAATGAAGGTCAAGGTCATTTATCTGAACAAACTTAGTAGCCCTTCATCACAGCATGTTGCACGCCCAATATGTGTATCCTGGGCCTTTCGGTTCTTGAGAAGAAGTCGTTTAAAGATTTTAGCTTATTTGACCCCTGTGACCTTGAATGAAGGTCAAGGTCATTTATTTGAACAAAATTGGTAGCCCCTCATCCCAGTATGCTACAGGCCAAATATCAGTACCCTGGGCCTTTCGGTTATTGAGAAGTCGTTTGAATGAAAAGTTTACACACGGCACACGGCGCACAACAACAGACGGTGCATGATGACAATTGGTCATCCTGACCCTTGGGTCAGATGACCTAAAAAGACAACCAAATATCACATATTGATCAAAAAAATAAAATATCTTCAATATAAACTTATGACAAGAAATTCTTTCATTTTAAGAGAATAATTTAACAGAAAGCCTTGTCAACACTGGCCATACCTTGTGGATGAGAAGAGTTTTGTTGACGTTGCTACAGAAGATGATAATCTTGCTGTGGTCCTGAGCCAGGGAGCTAACCAGCTCAAGGAACTGTGGCATCAGCTGCTCAGTCTTCCATAACAGGGGAATATGTTTCACGCGACCATAAACGGCAGCCTCAAACCGTGAGGTGATGATCAGGGTGGGATCAGGCATAAAGGCATCAGTGAAGGAGTTGACCATGTTACACCAACATGAACTGAACAGCAGAACCTCACGCGGTGCTGACCTCTCCACATGTTCTTCTACTACACATGAGTAGGTGGTCATAAAGTCCTGAATCTGTAATATAATGGACAGGTAAAATGCAACAAAACTCAATAGAATGGATGTGAAATAGTTAACATGATTCCAAAACAAAAACATGTAATTAATTACTGATGAATAAGCAAACCAGAAGAAATAAGACAAAACTGTCTTCAATAACTGATGTTTTTATTCATTAGAACTATGTTCTCTAAGTTATATACTGTTTGACAAAATTGTCCCCTTCTATTTTAAATGAGGATGTAAGGGGATTGGATAGTAGAAGGGATGGACATGGGTGACACTATGTGGTCCTCCATTTCAAGTTGGAGATAACCAACCAATATTCTTGCCCCAAAAGAAGCATCAGAAGTGTCGTGTAGTAGGTATAAATACTGTAGAAAACACAAACGTACATTACATCAGGGATTTGGACCCTTGCTATCTCAGTTAAGGATACTGTGCCAAATCACTATGAATTAGGTATATTTCTAGTCTAGATATGTCTTAATGTTATGTATGTGAAAGGCGTTGATTGTACATACCTCCTCCCTAAATTCCTCCAAAACGATATCGGCATCATCAATTACCTGTAGCAGAGGATATACAAGGCAAGACATGTATAACTATTTAAGGAAAACTTGTATTGAATTAGGTTGAATTTAACAGAAAACAAGGAGCCACAAAGCGTGGCGTTATACCCTGCGCCCCGCAGTAAAGGTCAAAGTAACAATTATTCAAGTATAACTTAAAATGTATGCGAGTATTGTAAAAAAATAAATAACAGGAGGTAACAAAAAGAAACTGTAATTTGGAATTTTTGACTTAGTTTCCATAGTAACAGAAAAAATTCCAAAAATTGAAGGTCCGCAACAGCAAAGGCATAACTAGGGCACTTGTCTGATATAGAATGTATACAGAATGTTTCATGGAGCTGCATTGAATGGTTTTGGAGTTATAGCCGGAAACAAAAAGAAACAGTAATTTGGTATTTTTGACTAAGTTTCCATGGTAATACTTAACATGGAAGGTCCGCAATCGCAAAAGGCACAACTAGGGCACTTGTCTGATATATTAAAAAAAAATTCTTGGAGCTGCGTTGAACGATTTTGGAATTATAGTCCGGAAACAAAAAGGAAACAGTATTCTGTATTTTTCACTAAGTTTCCATGGTAATGGAAAATATTCCAAAAATGGAAGGTCCGCAATAGCAAAAGGCCCAATAGGGCACTTGTTTCATGTATACAGAAAGTGTCATGGAGCTGCGTTGAACGGTTTTGGAGTTAGCGTCCGGATACAAAAGGAAACAGTAATTTGGTATTTTTGACTAAGTTTCTATGGTAAAGCAAAAAATTTCCAAAGACGGACGGATGGAGCCCAAAACAATATCCCCTGCAAACGTGTTTCGGGGGAATAATTAATAAAACATCATGAAAGGAGGGGTGTTCTTTAACAACTTGACTTTGACCTTGTAACAACAATTCCATTATTATAGACTTTGGAACAGATGTTTAATTTATAGTGTGATTTTAATCTTTAACTAAGCAAGCAAACTTCATAGTTCCATGTAAAAAAAGTTACTTTTACATATATATGTTTATTGACTGTCTCATGCTGACATTTCCATACCTTATCCCAACTTGAATGAACTCAAATAATAAATCCTGAACTATTCTAACTTTAAAAGTGTCAGACTTACTACGTGACAGAGTCGTTCAAGGTGAGTGTACTTCTGCTGTAGGAGGCGAGACAAGCTTCGTGGCGTAGTGATTAATAATTCACAACCATTAATCAATGGTACCTGTAACAAACCAAGGTGAACAGGTTGTATGATGTCACAGTAACACTAATGACAGTCACATTGTTACAACATCTAACAGAAATGTCATTTAACTGCCAATATTACAAAGAGTATTTCCAACATCTAACAGAAATGTCATTTTACTGCCAATATTACAAAGTGTATTTACAACATCTAACAGAAATGTCATTTAACTGCCAACATTACAAAGTGTATTTACAACATCTAACAGAAATGTCATTTTACTGCCAATATTACAAAGTGTGTTTACAACATCTAACAGAAATGTCATTTTACTGCCAATATTACAAAGTGTATTTACAAAATCTAACAGAAATGTCATTTAACTGCCAATATTACAAAGTGTATGTACAACATCTAACAGAAATGTCATTTAACTGCCAATATTACAAAGTGTATTTACAACATCTAACAGAAATGTCATTTAACTGCCAATATTACAAAGTGTATTTACAAAAATCTAACAGAAATGTCATTTAACTGCCAATATTACAAAGTGTATTTACAACATCTAACAGAAATGTCATTTAACTGCCAATATTACAAAGTGTATTTACAACATCTAACAGAAATGTCATTTAACTGCCAATATTACAAAGTGTATTTACAACATCTAACAGAAATGTCATTTAACTGCCAATATTACAAAGTGTATTTACAACATCTAACAGAAATGTCATTTTACTGCCAATATTACAAAGTGTATTTACAAAATCTAACAGAAATGTCATTTAACTGCCAATATTACAAAGTGTATTTACAAAATCTAACAGAAATGTCATTTAACTGCCAATATTACAAAGTGTATTTACAACATCTAACAGAAATGTCATCTAACTGCCAATATTACAAAGTGTATTTACAACATCTAACAGAAATGTCATCTAACTGCCAATATTACAAAGTGTATTTCCAACATCTAACAGAAATGTCATTTAACTGCCAATATTACAAAGTGTATGTACAACATCTAACAGAAATGTCATCTAACTGCCAATATTACAAAGTGTATTTACAACATCTAACAGAAATGTCATTTTACTGCCAATATTACAAAGTGTATTTCCAACATCTAACAGAAATGTCATTTAACTGCCAACATTACAAAGTGTATTTACAACATCTAACAGAAATGTCATTTTACTGCCAATATTACAAAGTGTGTTTACAACATCTAACAGAAATGTCATTTTACTGCCAATATTACAAAGTGTATTCACAACATCTAACAGAAATGTCATTTAACTGCCAATATTACAAAGTGTATTTACAACATCTAACAGAAATGTCATTTTACTGCCAATATTACAAAGTGTATGTACAACATCTAACAGAAATGTCATTTAACTGCCAATATTACAAAGTGTATTTACAACATCTAACAGAAATGTCATTTAACTGCCAATATTACAAAGTGTATTTACAACATCTAACAGAAATGTCATTTAACTGCCAATATTACAAAGTGTATTTACAACATCTAACAGAAATGTCATTTAACTGCCAATATTACAAAGTGTATGTACAACATCTAACAGAAATGTCATCTAACTGCCAATATTACAAAGTGTATTTACAACATCTAACAGAAATGTCATTTAACTGCCAATATTACAAAGTGTATTACAACATCTAACAGAAATGTCATTTAACTGCCAATATTACAAAGTGTATGTACAACATCTAACAGAAATGTCATCTAACTGCCAATATTACAAAGTGTATTTACAACATCTAACAGAAATGTCATTTAACTGCCAATATTACAAAGTGTATTTACAACATCTAACAGAAATGTCATTTTACTGCCAATATTACAAAGTGTATTTCCAACATCTAACAGAAATGTCATCTAACTGCCAGTATTACAAAGTGTATTTCCAACATCTAACAGAAATGTCATTTAACTGCCAATATTACAAAGTGTATTTACAACATCTAACAGAAATGTCATTTTACTGCCAATATTACAAAGTGTATTTTACATTTACTTTGTAAAAATACCACAAACTCTCCATTGCCCTAGTAGTATTCTGATTTTCTTAAAACAAAATCGACTACATGTATATTACTTTTCACTCCCCTCATAAATTTTTTTTTGTTTTCAGAGTACATGTACATTAAATCTGAACATGTTATTCCTTTAACGGTATTCAACTTTTCCTATTACATTGCGGCTAATTGTGATTATCTAGTGCACTATTTACATCATATCCCTTCCTTGCTATCAAACTTTCCTGGTACTTACTACTTGGCTCTCTTCATTCCCGCCACCATACACTACCAGCACACGGAATGAGTTTTTATCACGCAGAAGTGTCTGTGTAACATCGTACACCATCTGGGCACTCTTCCAGAAAGGCACAATAATGATGGCATAAGGCTGCAGCAAATGAGCAATCAAGTGTACACAAAATTAAAATAAAAAATGTCTAAATAACAATACCAAGACACAGAATAAGAGAAGAGCTAGCCAAACTAGTGTAACATTTAAGTTTCAGAGATGAACTTTAAAACCAGTCCATTCCTGAAAACTTACAAAGTTGGAAACTGAAAAATGTTATAAAATTCCATAATGTTTTTATTTCAAACTAGCATTTTCTATATGATATGATTTAATCATGCTATTAGGCTGTAAAACTGCTATGAACCAATTTCATTTAATACTTTTGCATGAGACCTGTGTGCAGACAAGAAGTTTCAATCATTGCCACTTTTGGTCTAAAAGTGATCATGGTATTACATATAGGTTACACTTACCCCATTGCCAGTAGGAATATCCTTGTAGTTGGACGGCTTGAGTAGATCAGTGAGGAGTGGGGCAAGGTAGGCTAGAGTTTTCCCAGACCCACTAGGAGCTATACCCACCACATTTCGCCCTCTCAGTAAAGCTGGCCATGCGTAACACTGTATGAACTTTGGTGCTACAATACCTAAATTATCAAGGCCCTGAAACATGTAGTCATTTTTTCCATAGATAAATTTCACTCATTTTCACATTTCCTGCTATTAAAGATTTTCAAAAATGATATATGACATTTTATTTTACTTAGCCAGGGTATATTCCTTTTATTCATTGTTAAAAGGTGTAAGCAGTTTGATTTCTGTGATAATAGAATATGACAGTCAAGGACACCTATAATGATATACTTAGAATCCTTAAATCAAGAATGCTATAGCATATTCCTATACCAGATTAATAACTGTGAACTAATGGACATACACATCATTCCAGGTAACCTTAACAGCAAAAGAAATAGAAGCAGTCTTCATTAGCGATCTTTAGGACACAAAAATTGAACTAGAAAGATTGGTACTTATGCTATAATAGATATTATAATTTACAGCAACAGTCCGAAAATAAAGACTGACAAACACAGAGTACCAATAAAAACCTATCATAATGTTGTACTGCAGCCTCCATACCTCTCTGATGATAGGATCTAGTGGTGTATCATGTATGTTATAGGCTGGCTTTAAGGCATCTTCACTGTGTACCAACACACCATCGTTATTCAAATGAGGACTCTCCATCAGCTGCTAAAACATATAATACAAAAAAAACACACCATCGTTATTCAAATGAGGACTCTCCATCAGCTGCTAAAACATAATACATACAAACAAACACACCATCGTTATTCAAATGAGGACTCTCCATCAGCTGCTAAAACATAATACAAACAAACACACCATCGTTATTCAAATGAGGACTCTCCATCAGCTGCTAAAACATAATACAAACAAACACACCATCGTTATTCAAATGAGGACTCTCCATCAGCTGCTAAAACATAATACAAACAAACACACCATCGTTATTCAAATGAGGACTCTCCATTAGCTGCTAAAATATAATACAAACAAACACACCATCGTTATTCAAATGAGGACTCTCCATTAGCTGCTAAAATATAATACAAACCAACACACCATCGTTATTCAAATTAGAACTCTCCATCAGCTGCTAAAACATAATGCATGTACAAACATTCAATAAACCTCTACCATACAATCACCTTTAACAATGAAAACTGCATAATTATAAATTTGCTGCTCACAAATTAATGAATTCATTCTTTGTAAAATTTTATTTAAAAACTAATATAACTGCATTCATTTCATCAGCATGTGCATTCATTTCTGTACACAAAGCATGTGTTAAATGTTGAATTCTTGGATCAAACTGTTGCCTTTGGCCTCCAGCCTCAGACAACAGTTTGGTCCTCTGGTTCAATATAACACATGTTGACCTCAAACTAAATCAACGAACGCACCTATATATCTTTTAAACTTTAGACTATACTCTTCTTGTTTTCTATCAGTGATTGCTATTCATAGATTCAAGAATTTCTTTAAACTATACATTTGTACCATTGACATCAAAAATGCATTCATTTCGGGAGATTTATGAAAGCATTTTGTTTATAATATTGTCAAAAGTTGTCTTTTGATTTGAAATGTTGAGGATAACATTGCCACTTACTTTTTTATCTTGAGAATGTGCTCCTGCTCCAATACACAGTGTGTCCAATAACCTACAATAACATATGACTTTATCTGTCAATCTAAAGGATAAAAATCAAGACAGGATAATGTAACAAACTTCCATTATCCACATACCATAATTCTACAAGACTGATAGACTTCCATGGATATCAGTTATTCTACAATGCCATATACCGGAGTCCTCCATTCCTTTATAAGTAACCCTCCCCCTTTTTAAACAAACTTACCTGGAAATTCAATCTTTATTAAACACAGACTGATAATTTCATTACCATTTATTTTCATTATTTTGTTTCTTATGCCTTTTTTGAGGTTTCCTTTCAGTTTTGTCAATTTTTAAGGGCCTTAGCTAGGCACATCTTGGTTAAGTAAAAAAGATTACTTATCTTGGAATTAATTTTACATTTCCTTCCATAATGTCCATATTCTGATCCTTTTTTGAAGTAGAGCAAATTATTTTAAAGATGCGAAGTAATAACATATATTAGCATACCATTGAATAAAAAAAGAATAAGTTTCTTATTAGTCTTTATATAAAACCATGATAGAATTACTTCAAATGTGATAGATATACTTGAAAGCACAGCAAAAAGTGTGTAAAAGATTTTAAAACAAATCCTGAATATTTCTGAATATCAAATGAAGAGATATAAAGCTATGAATGTGTGCACTGATGCTTGGTGTATAGTAAACAAGAGATCCCAGAGGGATCTTGGCACCTACCAAAGAATGCTCTATGTCTGACAATTAAAAAAGATATCTTTTCTCTGCTTTTTAAACTTCAACTATCAAATTCCAACATGGCGACCTGTCGGCCATCTTGCTCACCGATCGGTCCGAAAAAAACAATACCGTATGCACAACTATAGGGTCCAAGCGGAATCTTCATATGAAATTTGAGAGAGATCCCCTCACTACTTTTTGAGAAATAGCGGTAACAAACTTTAACTATCAAAATCCAAGATGGCTGCCTGGTGGCCATCTTGTTGACCAATCAGTTCCAAAATGAAATATGCACAGTTATGGCCTTAGGGGAACCTACATATGATATTTGAGAAAGATCCCTTGCAGTACTCTCTGAGAAATAGCCGTAACAAACTTCAATTATCAAAATTCAATATGGCGGCCGGTCAGCCATGTTGTTGACCGATCGGTTCCAAAAGTCAGTATGCACAACTAGGGCCCAAGGGGAACCTACATATGTAATTTGAGAATGATCCCTTCAGTACTTTCTCAGAAATAGTGATTACAAACTTTAATTATCAAAATCCAAGATCGCTGCGTGGTGACCATCTTGTTGAATGATCGGTCCCAAAATGCAATATGCACAACTAGGGCCCTAGGGGAATCTACATATGAAATTTGAGAATAATCCCTTCAGTACTTTCTGAGAAATAGCGATAACAAACTTTAACTATCAAAATCCAAGGTGGCTACCTAGTGGCCATCTTGTTGACCGATTGGTCCAAAATGTAATATGCATTTAATATGTCCCTAGGGGAACCAACATATGAAATTTGAGAAAGATCCCTTCACCACTTTCTGAGAAATAGCGATAACAAGAATTGTTAACAGATGGACAGTCAGCAGCACCGACGGACGTCAGGCGATTTGAATAGATCTGATGATGGTGGGCTAAAAAGTGAAAAATGTTTTTATCATGATCAGGTAGAAACTTGAATGATCTGATAATTATACAACTGTTTAATATATTTCTGCCACGTGTGTTAAAATCAAAGTTTTGTAAAACAGACATTACTTTATATGATGATACCAACATGTCTTTAGAAGTGTAAAATTTCTAAGAATATTGTAAATGGAATGGAGTTTCTATGAATCTATTCAAAATTTCTTTGAAGAAAAACAAAAAAATTTCAAACAGAGGAGGGTTAAGATTTCTTTTATTGTTTATTCTTCTACATTACATAAGTTCAAGATTCCTCTTAAAACTTATGACAGATGGCCATGGTGTATCATTTTTATGTTTGTGTTTATAAACGTGGTATATAAAATTTAGAAAAAGATAATTCAAAAATTCTAATTCACTTTTATTTGGATAATTCTGAGAGTGAGAATAAAACAAGCAAAGATTTGATACCACAGATAAGATGGCATGAGTGGATGTGTAATACATTATAACCAGTAATGCTTTGGTCACAACCCCTTCCGATAAGTATGGCTGTTAATCATTTAGGTCTGGATCTTGGCCGGACACCAGACATGGCCGGTCGGTGGCTGAGGCTTTCAGGCATAATCGGGGAGGTGCCTGAAGAGTTTTAACTTGAAGTTAAAATCTCTCCAGTGTCCCGTAGATTTTAATAAACGGCAACATATCCTTCACGCATCGTTAAGTATTTTCTGATATCCAGTCGGGAATCGAGCAACAATCACACCGCCCGACATTCGGACAGGCCTGGTACAACTATCGCTCATTGTCCGTAAGATACTCTGGCGATATTTGTACGATGCCCGGTGAATAGGCAGGTTATTGCCTGTACATCATATGATAATCGGCCGATTAGCATTATATGTTTGGTCGATATTTACTGGGGTCCCCAAAATATTATCTTTCAAAATGCTGTATGATTACCGAATGGCCTCTTTTTTATGTAAATGATGTGCAACAAATTTTTTGACCAGTGTTGTCCAATGTCGGATAATCACAAAACCACCGTTGTACTCCTGATCTCCCTCTATCCCCGGATACCGGTCGATCATTGTGACCAAAGCATTATTTAGCTTATAGACAGGTCTGGATTGCTTGTGAAATATGAAATCCAGACCTGTCAAATGAAACCATATATCATCTACCTATAACCTAGATAATGAATTTGTCATACTGCAAAACCTAACTAGCATTTGAAATGAAACAAATGCAAATCAATATTCAGTGGTGTGAAAGGCAAACCAGCCTCTGAAAGCCACGTTTGTTGTCTTTAACAATCATGAATTGAGAGTTATCTCCCTTGTATGCATGCGCTTGTCTCACAAAACCCACCAAACTAACCAATCAAAATCACTGATATATTTTTGCAGTAGGACATATATCTGGCAGCTTCCACTTACTTTGTTGTCCCATTGAGTTTACACATCTATGTAAAGTATCACAGTGATTCCTGTTTATAGCAAAGCTCTTAAACAGGACCCCCTACAAATAGACCCCTAAAAAGGAATCCTACAAAGGGACCCCTACAAATAGACCCCTAAAATGGAATCTTAAACAGGACCCCCTACAAATAGACCCCTGAAAAGGAATCCTACAAAGGGACCCCTACAAATAAACCCCTAAAAAGGAATCTTAAACAGGACCCCCTACAAATAGACCCCTGAAAAGGAATCCTACAAAGGGACCCCTACAAATAAACCCCTAAAAAGGAATCTTAAACAGGACCCCCTACAAATAGACCCCTAAAAAGGAATCCTACAAAGGGACTTCTACAAATAGACCCCTAAAATGGAATCTTAAACAGGACCCCCTACAAATAGACCCCTGAAAAGGAATCCTACAAAGGGACCCCTACAAATAGACCCCTAAAAAATGAATCTTAAACAGGACCCCCTACAAATAGACCCCTTAATAAGGAATCCTACAAAGGGACCCCTAAAATGGTATCTTAAACAGGACCCCCTACAAATAGACCCCTGAAAAGGAATCCTACAAAGGGACCCCTACAAATAGACCCCTAAAAAATGAATCTTAAACAGGACCCCCTACAAATAGACCCCTTAATAAGGAATCTTCAAACAGGACCCACTACAAATAGACCCCTAAAATGAAATCTTAAACAGGACCCCCACAAATAGACCCCTAAAACAGAATCTTAAACAGAACCCACTACGAATAGACCTCTTAATAAGGAATCCTACAAAGGGACCCCTTACAAATAGACCCCTAAAACGGAATCTTAAACAGAACCCAATACAAATAGACCCCTTAATAAGGAATCCTACAAAGGGACCCCTAAAATGGAATCTTAAACAGGACCCCCTACAAATAGACAGCTGATAAGGAATCCTACAAAGGGACCCCTACAAATAGACCCCTAAAAAAGGAATCTTAAACAGGACCCCCTACAAATAGACCCCTTAATAAGGAATCCTACAAAGGGACCCCTAAAATGGAATCTTAAACAGGACCCCCTACAAATAGACCCATGAAAAGGAATCCTATAAAGGGACCCTTACAAATAGACCCCTAATTTGGAATCTTAAACAGGACCCCCTACAAATAGACCCCTGAAAAGGAATCCTACAAAGGGACCCCTACAAATAGACCCCTAAAAAAGGAATCTTAAACAGGACCCCCTACAAATAGACCCCTTAATAAGGAATCTTAAACAGGACCCCCCACAAATAGACCCCTTAATAAGGAATCCTACAAAGGGACCCCTTACAAATAGACCCCTAAAAAGGAATCTTAAACAGAACCCACTACAAATAGACCCATTAATAAGGAATCCTACAAAGGGACCCCTTACAAATAGACCCCTAAAAAGGAATCTTAAACAGGACCCCCTACAAATAGACCCCTGAAAAGGAATCCTACAAAGGGACCCCTACAAATAGACCCCTAAAAAGGAATCTTAAACAGAACCCACTACAAATAGACCCCTTAATAAGGAATCCTACAAAGGGACCCCTTACAAATAGACCCCTAAAAAGGAATCTTAAACAGGACCCCCTACAAATAGACCCCTGAAAAGGAATCCTACAAAGGGACCCCTTACAAATAGACCCCTGAAAAGGAATCCTACAAAGGGCGACCCGTACAAATCAGATATTTATTTACTATAGTAAAATTAGTTCATAGCAAACCTTGTGTTAACCAATATTAGTTCAAGTCAAAGCCTACTCAAGTTGAATGCACCAAAAAAACAATATGTACATTAAAATATCTTACTTAGTTTTAGTTTAAAAAAAATAATTTCAATGTTAATAAATCAAAATTACTTCTTATTGATAAGATCATTCACTCAACACATTAAAAATTTCTTAACTGGTACATAGGGTACAAAGCGCAATGTTTGGTGATGTGTACATGATTACAACGACAATGATAATGAGAGGCTGATAGCAGGTCATTCTTAGAGGAAACAGCATACAGGTTATGGTGACTTTAAAACCAAATGTGATGAGGCTTACCTTTGGCCTGCACTAATGATGTGCAAAATAAACAAAAAAATAAATATTAAAAACAGAAAAATAATCATTTCTGGGATTAAGTTGTTAACATTTGTCAACAAAATTTTAATCCATTTTGTCTTTTGATTCCTGTTTTATGTGCCTTTGACCTTTTAATCATACAGAATGCATCAATTATTATCTTTTAAAAAGAGAGCTTAAAAAGAACTGTTGAAAACCTGTGGTTTATCTTTATACATGTATATATAGTTAAAAGTTATATGTGCACTAATAATGTGCTGTAACTATTAATTGACAAATTATGAAGAGCTTTTATTATATGTTTTAACTTAAATACACCAAAACTTCTCCACACTTTGAGAAGTACAATATTTACAAGGCTTATATTTAATTTTATAAAGACAAATATGAATATAAATTTTGGCAGCTGTATTTTAAAAAAAAATAATGATATTTATAATTGCATTGTGGAATAAAGTGAATACAAATAGTCAAACCAAGAAGCCAGGCAGTGGTTTTACAATCCCATTCAGCATTTTACAGCAATATCAGTGATTGTTAAGTGAACTCTCTTCTACATGTTTTCATACAAACATACATAGACCATCAGAATCAAGGGGTTTTACGTAACATTCTGTGTAAGGTCTATAGTTACTAATGTTTATTATGTATTACACATGTTTTTCATTGGCCTTAAAATTTCTTTCAGCTTATTTAATCAAAACTTGCAAGTTGCATGGTATTCAATAAATTTCTGAATAGAAAACAGATGGAAGAAAAGTTCTACCATCTATGTCAATCCCCGCCTCATCCCACCCTCAGACACACACAAATTGCACAAGGTTTATATCTATGCTTTCACTATATCGTTTTCAAGCACAAGAAAAGGACCCATTTCCTTTTTACAAGAGATCCCATTTTATCTGAGCTCGAGAAGGATCCAACTAATGGAACCCAAGTGCAAATCCTTCTGGGTCAAACCATAAATGAAAATGGGGAGGAGACTAATAAAATCAGTTACCAGTAAGTGATCCAGATCTGGTTATCTCAGTCGAGGGCTAAGATTTTGTAACATAATCCCAACCGAGGCGTTAACTGAGGTTGGGATGTTACAAAATCTTAGCCTGAGACTGGGATAACTCGATTTCGATCACTTACAGGTAATGATTTTTTTTCTCACCCCTCAAAGATGTAATAAAACATATCTATATACGTTTTCATAGTGTAAAATTATCCAGTCGTGAGCCTCCTAGTTCAAAGCCGATTGACCATTTCATCTGCGCTTCGAACTTAGTCATTCTGCGTAAAACTATAGTTATGTTATATCAAAGAAAAACGAAGATCAGTTGGCAACTACTGTTTTTATAATTAAAAACAACAACCAAAAAATGCATGATAAATGAATAAATGTACATATTTTTTTAATAATATTGATTTTCTGAAGCGTGCGACGTCACCGATTAGAGACTATGACGTCACATGCGCAGACTGTTACATGAGTGGCGTAAAATTCCGCCAAAAATCGCGTAAAGGTACCAGACAGATCGGACGAGATAGAAAAATCTAGCACTGGGTATCATGTGAGATTTCCCTGTCCGAGGTGCGAGAATATATGACTCTTTCATATGTACATATGTAGGATAGAACTATTCCACCCGAGGGTACAGAATTTTGGGTCAGAACCGAGGTTTGCCAAGGTTTCTGACCCAAAATTCTGTACCCGAGGGTGGAATAGTTCTATCCTATATAATTTACATATGAAAGAGTTATTTTCTCACATTGCTTGTCGAATTACTTGCAGGAAAGGTGAGGCAGCCATTTTGTGATAAAATCTTAACTTCTTAAATAATCGATCGATTTTAAAAATAAGAACGCCATTCGAAAGAGCTCATCAAAGTTTGGTTTATATTGAAAATATAAACAAGAAATCTTAGGTAAAACGGTTTGAAATGCAAATTAAACAAATGAAATGGTAAATAAATCCAACAAATCAATCGAAATAGAAGAAAAATGACGTCAACTTTGGCTGACATGACGTCATCTCATTGTTTTTTCAATTGTGACGTCACAGCTATGTAAGATAGATTTATCTTACATAGCTGTCTTTCATGGGACAACTCTATCTTACATGGCTAGCTATGTGAGAAAACAATATATAGTACAAAATGTAACAAGCAGTGAGCATATCTTTTTCTGACAAACTTTGAAAGACAACTGCACTGCAAAATCTAAGAAATAAGAATTGTGTCCGATTTGGTAGTAATATCTAATGTAAATGACACACCTTTTACCAGTAAGTCGGCCCAACATTTGTGTTTTCTTCGCCTGAGTTTCTGCTATAGCTTCACTGTCTCTGAATCTGAAATAAACCGCAGTGCTTCATGATTAAACACAAAATATGACAAATACTGATTTTAACAGGAATCATTAACAGAATTCCAACAATCACCCTGCAGTAGCAGCATTGTGTCAAATATCCTTAAAAATCTTTTAAATTCAACATCCAAATTTATAACAATCAGACGCCCACATATTATTTCTGGTCAATGTAGGTATTCAAAAGTAAAACCACTGTGTTCTGCACTTCTAAAAATTTCCAATATGGACTGTCTACATCTCGCTGTTAACCAGTCAGTTTGGTTTTTGTTTGCTTGAGTGTGTTTTACATCAGCCAGTACAAGGCTTAGGAGATTGAGGAAAACAGAAGCCATCAAAGATCTCTGTTTCACTGCCATCGTAATAGAATTTTCAAAATTTTCACCATCTTTCCCCATATCAATAGTATGTGTCACATTTTATTTTACCCTTAGTTTCAATTTCTGAACATTTTGAGAGTAACTCAATTCTCTCATTAATATTTTGTTCTTCATTACTTCTCTCCTCATAGTGGCTAACCTATTTCAATAACCCCTGTGACCTAGAATCGGCATCAAGATCATTTGAAAATGACACATACCATCTGTGTAATAGTTTTCCATGTGAATGATTTTCAAAAAGAAGGAAATTGCCAATGAATACTTGTTACATATACCCATTCCAAGGTGGATATAAATCAGTAAAATGACAGAATTTTGTTTTCTTTCTATTTTTTATGTTTGTTTTTTATATGTGTGTGTGGGGGGGGAGGGTGTTACTCTGATTTATCTAACTACACACCTGACAGAGGGCTTCTCATTCTGCTGTGAAGAACTTGGAGATTTTTTCAGAATAGACTTCTTTAGATCACCAACTAATTTATCCTCTTCTGACGAGGCAGAACTGCTGTTTTTACTGACAATAAAACATATCTTTTACACAAAAATGTTTACAATGTATTCTGTAATATCTGATAAGATAAAACCATTGATCATGTCCACTACATATAAACCTAGGCCTTAATAACTATTATATTAACTTTGCTATAGAAGGAGAGTACAACATGAAAGTCTAGTAGGACCAAAAGACAATAGACAATAGACAATAGTTTATTAAACCAATTAAGGTCCCGCACGGGGCATTTACATTTGAAACATTTATGATTACATAAAGTAAGGACCTGATTAATGGAAACACCTATAAATATCTTCTAAACTAAATTTTTGTCATTAAGTAAAAAGTACAAACCCTAAAGATGTTGATATCTGCCGAGATGTTATTCTAGGAGTGTCCACATCACTCTCTGATGTGGATAATCGCATGGCTGCCTTCGGTAGGCGCGCTCGTGTCAGTGGAAGGCCCAGCTCACCATGCAAAAGATTATTTCTAGCTGGCTTACTGTCAACAGCAGGAGTAGGTCCAAATAGTTTGGCAACAGCTGTTGGTTCTTTCTTTTCAGGAGAAAGTGCATTTAACAACTTCCCTAACATGGCAGATTTTGCTACAACTGGTGAAGTTTGAGAAGAACTAGAAGATAAAGGTGACAGTTCTTGTCTCACAGAACTTGTTTTTGAAGTAGGGGAGCACACGGGTGACATAGGGATGTGGATATTGGCTTTGGATTTCTGGTGTAATGGTAAAGAAATATACACCATTTCTGAATCACTACAAGCAGCAGTCTCGCACAGACGCTTCCTCTCTTTTAATTCTGCCAGACTGACTGGTTTCCTCCGCTGTTCTGTAGATTTTATCGGACTCTTTTGGTTTGGACTGATTTCATTGACATCATCTTCTTTCTGAGGTGACTTGTTTGAAATGCTAAGTGTAATTTGATCGGCCACGGAGTGGTGTATTCCTCTGTGATTAAGCCTCCCTGCCACTGGTACAGTTGTGTTAAGAAACTGCCTTGCCTCAGGTAATCTACCAACCTCAGTATCACTACAGCTACCAGAGATATGTTTCCTGCTCCTGGCACCAAGACTCCTGTCTAATGTCTCTGTGTGCTTTATCAGTTTCTGGATGTCCGCTTCTCCTGAATCTGAAATACAGAGGTTTGTTAAATATCACAAAATGTGAAAAACAGAGGTATGTTGAATATCACAAAATATGAAATACAGAGATTTGTTGAATATCACAAAATGTGAAATACAGAGATTTGTTGAATATCACAAAATGTTAAATACAGAGTTTTGTTGAATATCACAAAATGTGGAATACAGAGGTTTGTTGAATATCACAAAATGTGAAATACAGAGGTTTGTTAATAACACAAAATATGAAATACAGAGATTTGTTGAATATCACAAAATGTGAAATACAGAGATTTGTGGAATATCACAAAATGTGAAATACAGAGGTTTGTTGAATATCACAAAATGTGAAATACAGAGGTTTGTTGAATATCACAAAATGTGAAATACAGAGGTTTGTTGAATATCACAAAATGTTAAATACAGAAGTTTGTTGAATATCACAAAATGTGGAATACAGAAGTTTGTTGAATATCACAAAATGTGAAATACAGAGGTTTGTAAATAACACAAAATATGAAATACAGAGATTTGTTGAATATCACAAAATGTGAAATACAGAGGTTTGTCGAATATCACAAAATGTGAAATACACAGATTTGTGGAATATCACAAAATGTGAAATACAGAGGTTTGTTGAATATCACAAAATGTGACATACAGAGGTTTGTTGAAAAGCACAAAATATGAAATACAGAAATTTGTTGAATATCACAAAATGTGAAATACAGAGGTTTGTTGAATATCACAAAATGTGAAATACAGAGGTTTATTAAATGTCACAATCTGAAATATAGGTTATTAATCGCAATTAAAGTGAAATACAGTGGCTTTATTAATTAATATTACAGAATTGACAGCATATAACAACTGAGTGAAACCTTAAGCTGGTCCTTTTGGCCCCTTGGACAAAATCTTATCCAGCATTGGTCCATACACATCACAATATTTATAATCCCATATCGATGCAAAAAATCTAGAATACAATGTCAGTTGCTCCAGATAACAGCATTTCACAACTTCCACAAAAACCTTAAGCATCTTTGAGAGGCAAGCTAAACATGCATCACAAATACATTGGATTGTTGAACATATTAATAACGAATTTACTATTATTAACATTGGATTGTTGAACATATTAATAACGAATTTACTATTATTACAAAAGATATTTGTTTACCTGCTTGAGATTCATCTGGATCAAACTTGACGGCATACTTTTGTGTGACAAACTCTTCATTTAGGAAGAGGGTGCGTTTCTTTGAGAAGACATAGAGATCTATGTGGTGAATATTGTCATTGTCAACATGTCTGATGCGTGCTTTGGTGCTTGGACTCTCTGAAATGTTTGAACAAGATTAACTGAATTAGAGTTGTTATTACTAATGTAATTCAAAAATGTTTTCATACTGTATATAAAAAAAAAATAGATTTTATACTACTCTTGACATTTTGTATTATTTCCTTTCTTTAAATAACAGGAGAGTGATTTCTGCATCATACAGTGTATGTCATAGGATTATCCTATATTCATACGGAAGTTTACATGTTGGTGTTTTATGTTTATTATTATCAGCAATAATCATTTAAGGAAAACCATCGCTCTATAGTCAGAATCTGGCAGCTTCTTCATGTGAAAACTTAGCGGTGGAGGGCTAGTGGTTTTATATCACAATAAACCATTAACCACCATAGCCAAGTTGATAGGAACACATTATAACTTTGTGACTAGGAACTATGAACAACCCAGAAAATGAAGAATCTTACGTGGTCAGGTGGAAAGGGATACCTAAACCTGAGTGGAAGAAGGCTTGTCAACCCAAGGCTTAACGAGGGTTGATGGCCAAAATCTTTCACCAGGGTTGAGACATCCCTGTCCCCTTGATAGATCCATGTTTGATTCTTTTTCTCCATACTAAGTTGAAAAACATATGAAATTTCAGATGCTTTCCAGCTTTTTCATCCTGCAATTATCAAAGGAATATTACGCTTCAAAATTGATGATGTCATCGACAATGCATGTCATGGTTAATACAACATCATTTATTGATGACGTCACATAATTGTCTAGCACATGTGAAATGTCTTACACCCCTCTGTGTAAGATAGATTTATGTTTTCCCTAGCAACCACAGGGTCTGAATAGTTTGTGGTAACTGATATCCTTACCTGAGAGAATTTGATCCATTAGAGTTACTGCTGCAGTATCCCAGGTATCAGTCACTCTGCAAACAACCATCCATAACAAACATGATGATGTAGTACACAAATGTCCTCTACAAATACTTTAAAACACAAAATAGAAACTATTAGAAGTGTATCCTTTTGCTAAAATATACTTATCATTTTTCAGGATCCTGCAAATTCTAAAACAATCACCAAAATGTTGTTCAAAATTAAGCTTTACCAAAACTACAAAATTTAAATTTTGAACTGAAAATATATTTAGTATCTTAAATGAGTATTCATATCATGCAAAATTTTATGAAAGAGTCAAAGATTTTTTTTTTTTTGAGCCTTGGTTTTGAACATAAATCTAAGATTCTTTTTACTACATAACTACAACAATTTACATTGCAAAGAATTTTAACGTCAAAATGTGTTGCACAAATCCAAAGTAGGACGCCATTTTGTCATGACGTTCTCAAATTACGATGTGACCCGTCATGTCAAAATTGTTTACTAACAACAAGCTATGATATCAGAATGGATTTCCAGCCAATAAAAAGCACTGACAGGTTACATGATATAAATGAATTTGCAATAAGTGTGATCTAGACCTACATGTATAATTTATGACCTCGATACATACACCGATTTGACAGTGAGGTCTTCTGTTTCCACAGCCAGTGTCAATGCCTTCACCCCATACAAACAGAATTTCTTCACCTGGTACGGCACACGTAGATAGTCCTCAGAAGCCCTCCGAAACCTTAAACAAAGTGTTTATCAGCTTATCTATAACAGACTTTAATTCACTTAGAAATGACTGATATTTGTTTTTACATCACAGTTCTGCAAGGCTCCTCTATATTGTGTAGGATTAAATGAAGAGCCTATGGAAATGTAGTTGGGCTGATGGCCCTACATCTTAATTGAAATGACCATGCCATTTTGGTCATTAGACTGAATCAATACTTATTTCACAAACTTACCACTTAAGCGGTATGTAATCTGTGGTACCATAGTCTAGGAAAAAACACCTGAGGACAGAAACATTGAATAAATCTATAACAAGAAATGAGTCAATAAGGCCACACCAATTTGAAACCTAATTCTTTGGGATTTCTCGCCCCTAAAATGGAAAAGTTAGAAAAAAATTTTTTTTAATTCCCGCCTTTATTTCAGCCACTCGGAAATCCGAAAAACGAAAGTCTAATTTTTCCCTTCCCGTTTCTATTTTGTGCTTTAGATACGCCAAAATCTTTATCACTTGAGTGCTTGAACCGGTAGGAAAATGACAAAAAAGGGAACCAGATTAAGAAAAAACAAATGAAAGTATGGCGGGTGTTTACGTTGCAACTGTGAGAACTTTTGACAGAAATGTTGTTATTGCCTGTACTGTAACAGAATGCCCAAGTGAATGGACGTTTAAAGATTTATTCAATTCTATAAACGTAAATGACGAAAATGTGATCGATGTGGTTGACATAAATTACATGCATCATAGATAATCCAATACTTAAAATCGCGAACCTATCTTCTTTTCTGATTATTGACATCACATTCAATGTTTCTTTTTTTTTACTTTGACTTCATATCATGCCAACAACATCAATATATAGAATTTATCTCCTTCTAACTTTAGAATGCTTTTGTATTGATTTTTTTTTTATTTCAAAGATGAAAGCAAGGTCACAGAAACTAAAATAATAATTAGTGTAATTGACTTAATATGATGAATCATGCGATCGAAGCTCTACTTGTTTATTTTATTTTCTATTTCATGTTGCTAAAAGACATAATTTAGAAACAAAAGGACGTACTTTAAACTATAGAAGTATATGATAAAATAATTGTCTAGAATAAACTCGAAAAATTAACTCAAAGATTTGGATTTCTCTGTGTCCATGCAAGGCATGGAGTGCCACGTACGCCAATCTTATGATTTTGCACCATTTGTGTTCATCTTCGCTTGGCGGATTTTTGACTGCATTCCATAGCTTTTAATTTTCAAAGTCTTATTATTATTGTTTGAAAAATAATGAAAAAAAAAATTTTCTTTTAATTACTCCTGTTATGCATTTGCATTAATTAAATATATATTTGGGGAGAGCAGCACCGGAGCAACGCACAATCGGAACAGGTTAAACCAGTACGAAAAAAATTTTTGCCATCCATGCATGCAGGTCATTGATCTCCATATGTAGACTACGTTTGCTTACGTACATGTTACCGGAACAGAGCTTCGCTCTTATGAACAGTTTTGCGTGTGATAAGTCTGCCAATACTCAAATAACTAGTCAGGATTATATCTACACTGTGATTTTTAATATTTAATATATTTACATTTATTTTTGTGCGACTCTTAAACATTCTAATTATTACATTTGCATACTTGAAAATCACATTTATAAAAAGTACTTTCATGTACGCAAATGAACAGCTTTTGTTCTATTTGGGTGTGGCAAAATTTTACAGGTTCCCAATATTGTAGATCTTTAGATCTTTGCACATGAACTTGTACAACATTCTTCAGACAACAATTTAGTCTTTCAGACAAGTCAATAGCACAGAGGCCAAAAAAGTTATTAATATCTTTTCTTTTGATTCTCACACCTAAAATGCTACAACCTGCATGTACATAAAACATAAATATAATGGATTTAGCCTTGTGTTTATGTTTGTATGCATCATGTTTTCATTCTTGTCAATTTTTTTATACCTCTCGCCCCATTTTTTTTTTTTTTTTGAAAATGAAAATTAAAAAAAAAAAAAAAAAAAACCCTCTCGTCCCACTTTTTTCCCCCAAAATCCTGAAGAACTTTTTTTTCAAATTGGTTTGGCCTAAAGCATCTAAGCCAATTTTATTTTGTCTTTTCTTTACATTTCTTGAAGAAGCTAATACATGGAATATAATTCATATATAATTCATACACTGGAAATCATTGAAACTGCAGTTTCACCATACTAGGTGAAACAACAACAGCAATACCCTTATATTATTCACCAATCTGTTGAAGATATATATCCTAATTCTCACCTTGTTTGATAGAAAATCTGACAACTTTGCATTAGGGGTTACATTCTAATGACCTTTCAAGTTGACCAATCAAATTACTATACCTAAATTTCATGACAGTAAATTTCTGGAGACAAAACATTTTAATCAAAATAATTGAGAAATTTATATATATATGCTAAGTAGTAATATTGTAGTTACCTTCCTTCTGGCCCACATCGCCTGGACAGCACTCCTTTGACCTGGACTCGGCACCACTTGCGGTCCGACACTCGCCTCCCAATACAAATTTCACCCTTAAATCAACAATAGCTTATTAAACACAACTGACAGTATAACACCCAATTCATGGTACAAATTTCATTCTTAAATTAAAAGTCGTTTACAACAATATTTTTAAAACAGCATATAAAAATAATTATTGGTAACTAAATTATAACAGATCATTTAAATTGATTTCTAAAGTTCTGAATAACTTCAGAAGTATTATAAAACGTAATATACAAACTTAAGGGTTCTAAGTCCAAGCATAAAATAAGAAAAGTCATTTATTTTGACAAACAAGGTAGTTGGTCCTTAAGTTAATCAATAGGCCACTATAGTCTGGATACCTGCCCCCTTTCCATTCTCCACCCCCAAAAGAATTTAAAATAATAGAATTTTGATAAAGACAGCACTAAAACAAAGTGAGACTCAATGACTTGACAATGCAAAACTCCCTATCTTAACCAATTCAAATGTGTCATTTAAATATAATAAAATATCTATTCATGTTTCCTGGAAACAATTTGTCAATAACATATAATGTTGTTATAGATAAATGATTTGAAATGTTTAAATTTAGTTGTATCTTTAATTTGGTTATCTGGATCTTACTAGGTGATTGCTGTATGAAATACGGATGATGAAATTAACCTACCTCATTGGGTATGTAACTTGGCAGATAAAGACTTTCGGTGTTGAAAAAATCATTGATAGATTTTTCAAGTTGTTGGAAGGCCAAATCTTCAGACGATTCTCTCGAGTCTTTCACAACCTTTGCATAAAATAATGCAGGAGATTTCACCTTTGTGATTTCAATGTCTACCAAACTCATGGCTTCTTCGTAGGATTACTCTTCGTGTAACCGCACTAGTTGTCAACCAAAGCAATACATCATCTGAAATAAAACCATGTAAAGAAATATAAGACACTTATTCATATACATGAATGACAAAGACATATCACAATATTGGCTTCAACTCAATCAAGACATTACATAGAAACAAATTTTTATTCTAAGTTACAGTTACCTTGACTTTCGGCCTGAAAAAACAAAATATAGTATATACCCAAGGCCAAGTATATGCAAATAATCAATTATTGATTATAAGTAAAAATAAATTGAAGATTTCAAACATCCTGTTTGTAGTTTATAATTGGTGGATGTATCGACCGAGGCATATTTGATGGAAACCAAAGTAATTTAACAGCCTTTCATTGACAATGAAGGAATACAAATATGGCAAAGGATGGATGGATCATCAACACCAAAGATGCCATAAACTTGTTGCTATTTATAGGTCAACTTTTATTAGAACTATCATGTTAATATTATAATAATATATAAAATAAAAAATAAACTTTATCTATTTTACATCGATTACAAAACAAGTTATACAACTTATGCAAATCATTCTCGCTGGCCTGGATGTAAGCGCGCAAGGGATCTTAGTGTGGGAGGAAACTGGAGTGCCCGTAGAAAAACCATGTGGTCGGGCAGGTGACCCCCCAACCTTTTCACGTTCCTGCCAGGGATCAAACCCCGGCCGGCTAGGTGAAAGGCCAGTGACTTAACCACTACAATTATAATTAAAAGTGCAATCATTTGGCATAAACAAAGCCTGCCATATCTGAGCTTAAATCATATAGCATTGAGATATATTTTTCAATTTAAAAAATTCATTAAGATCGGTTTAAATTTACTCAAGTTATTGCGTTTACAAGGTCCAATAACAAGTATAAGTGCAAAAGCAATAACTCAGTAAATGACAGTCAAATCATACTGATTTTCGAACTCGTCCGAGATCTTTCCAATGTTAGTCTACATACAAATTAAGTTTCATTAATCTCGGTTTACTGAAGTCATCGCGTTCACAAGGAAATGTTAACGGGCGACGCATAGACGCTGACGGACAAAAGACTATCGCAATAGAGGTGAACTAAAAATATGATTGTCCTTCTCTAATGATATGTTTCACCCCAACTATATATGTAATCCACTTAAAGGTTAAGGAGGAGTAGGATTTTAAATATGCTCCATCGCCTCTGTCGACAGAGCATACACAATACTCATCATTTTTACAATAATTGGTGTTTAATCGTGTATATATATATGTCTACTTACACAAAAAATAATTTAATTTGGTTTTGGTGCATGCGCAATAAATATAAGAACTTCATTCCATTTAGGACACAGTGCAAGGGAATTTTTTCAGGATTCAATTAATTATTTTTAAAATTTTATATTGAAGTAAAATTAGAAGCTCAAACTTTTCAATGGTGGTAATGGTGTAACCAAAGTAAATAACTTTTGTAACTGAAGAAAATACTAATAAATATAGTCTGCTTTTAATTTTGCTAAAGAAAAAAAATACTATTTGTCAGCGGTGAAGCATCTTTAAATTAACATTTCATCAAAGTTCCCCCTTCTAGCCCCGCCCCTCTCTGTCCCCAGGGGGTCGGATCTAACTCGTTTATATAAAATATGATTGTTCTTCCCCAATAATGTTTCACACAAAATATGGATGTTATCCACTCTGCAAGGCTTAAGGAGTAGGCTTTTGTATAACTAGTCTTACACAAGACGACGGATGAAACATGATGACAATACATGTAAAATGGTACCAACCATGTGCATATGAACAGCAGTCTTCAGCTGATACGTGTATTTACAAACCTGGTGTATAATTTACTAGGAAACCAAAACTATATAGGGGAGACAACTCTTATGAGTTACTTTCGTATAGCAGCAGGTAATAGACACTGTAAACATGTTACGTCTGTTAAAATAAGTATGCAACTGTGCCATCAGCTTTATTTTCATGGATCTAGCCTGCACTCTAAATGCAAATGACCGATGTAGGCCTAAGCTTAACGTTACCGTAACTTAGGCCTAAGCTTGTTACCTAAATTCAAATATTAAAAAAAATCAGCGGCAGTGAAAGTTTTTGCTTTGAACAACTCAATTATTTTGTCGAGTGTCGCAACTAATCGTTATCTTTCTTTAGTCAATAGGTATTCATTACATTAATGCAATTAAATTAAAGACAATTTAAATCGTCCAATTTTCTACAAAAGAATGGTGTTTGCGTACCGATTTTCTTCGTTTTCCCGTTTTTTTTTCTTGGCGTGGTTAAAAGTCGATGTCCTCTGCACGCTTGGAATTACCCATTCGATTAAGCGTTCCAATGACCCTACCGTGTTTATCGTGTCCACATGGTCCTTGCCCGAACGACCACGTTGAATATAAGCTTATAAGTATATGTCAAGATTACGCCTAATGATGGCGGATGGACCTGACCAGAAAACTGTACTGTCAAAAAATGTTCTTCAAATGAAGGTTTGTAATTTGTATATAGGCTTACTTTTATAAGTCGTTGTTGCAAGGCAGCAAAATTCGATCATAATGCTAACAGTTACATGTACATTGAATTTATATTGTATGATGTTGCATGTAACGTTAGAAATATGTAACAGGAGAGGAGAGATTGTAGCTGCCAGACCAGGATTCGAACCCGGGACCCTCCGAACACTAGTCGAGTGCTCTACCAACTGAGCTACCTTGTCACCGCTGATCGACCCAGTCCAATCCCGCTACATATATGTATATATAAGTGGCAGAGATTCAACTATCAATATATCTGATGGATGGTCTTTGACTGCACATCAGAAAATAATTTTGCACACACACATACATGTGTAACCAGTACGTGTGCTAAATAATATAAGATAATATTTTTGCCAAAGTGGAGAAGTGGAGTGATGTGAACGATTTTATTCTTAATTATGATAATAAATAGAGATTACAGGCATATAGGGATAAATCACATTTATATCGCTATTTTGATTGTCAGGATTATATAACTACTGACTAGGTACGTGATGAGCTGATGTATAGTCTTCAGGTTACTTGTACATTATGTAACTGGACGAGAGTATATATTAATATACACCAGTGTGCTGCCAACTGATATTGAACCCACGACCCAGACTTATATATTTACAATTAATTACTGTATGGTCTACCGATTAACCTCAAGGGAAATTCCTTATGGTGCATTATTTTTAAAGCTTAAAAGGTGACCATATACTTAAATTTACAATTAAAACCTGCTAAACTAAATTACTACACCCTCCCCTTTCAAATGTGTTCACCCTTAAACAGTAACCTATCCATGTTCTGCATTATATCTCCAAGGAAGTCTGCAATACTTTTACTTGGAGTGGTTAATATGGTATTGTTTACTCAATTCAAATAGGTTAATACATGTATTATGTACATATCATTGAGAGAAAATGAGAAGATACAATTAAAACAAAGTAATTTGATGAGTACATGTATGTTTTGTGAATAAAAAAAATCATTTTAGGAATACATTGTATATACTTAACTTTCAATCTTTTGTGAATATAATTGATATGCTCTAGCTCTCTAAGCTACCAGTTGATCAACCCAGTTCAGAACAAGTCTGGTGACACGTGTAATACATATTTATTCTAGATATATAAATACATTGTATTACATAAATTAAAAACTGCATTTACAATATACCAATATACAATTATTTTAGATACAGATAGATAGTTTTAATTGTTATTTTGTTTTTATTATTTCAGTTTATGCAACGGAGTGCCTTACGTATAGAAAAAGAACTGAATGAAGAAGAAAACAAAGATATTGATGATGAACATTGGGTATTGGATCTGCCGGCCACTCAAAAACTAGAGTTAGTGATTTTTCCACTTATAAGATTATGTTTGAGTTTACAAAAAAAATATATATATATATATATATATTCATTCTTCATACAGTCATTATACAATCATGTTTATTGCTAATTTGTGTTGGGTTGAAGTAGCTCAATTTGGCACTCTTTGTATAACTAGCCTTTCTGATAAATATCCTTATTACAAATGATAATGTATACACAGTAAACTCATGTTACATCATTAGTTCAGTTAAAATACAGTAGATACCATGTATACATTTATGTATAAGTTTCTTTTCTGATAAAGACATAATCACAAAGGACATTGTCATTCTGATCTATGGGAGTTACTTCCCTTTGTCAGTACTGATAGATTAGAATAGATATTGTAAAGACAGTTAAAATCACTGATAGATTAGAATAGATATTGTAAAGACAGTTAAAATCAGACTAATATTATATTATTACAGCATTTCATTTGGAATACAGAGAATTTAGGCTATTATTTTTCAACATTTCTTTCAACCTTTATTCACTTTTCACTCATTTTCAGAAATAAATACATTTTCGAACCAAGCCTGATGAGAATTGAAAACCTCCAGTTTGGAAGGATATCATACTGCGGATTCAACCCAGAAATTGAGGTAATATCAATAGGACACAATATCCTGTCTTCTCATGTTACAGAGTTATCTGCCCTTTTGGGTAGGTATTGATTGTTACATCATTAGTTTGTGACAAAAAATCTTCCCTCCAAAATCCAACTTGTCCTTAAATGACATTGGCTGTTCTTAGGACACAAACACAAATAAATTCCAGAAAAATATGACACAATATACCAATGAACAAATGTATTGATGTTTGAGATTTTATTTTTAGAAATTGATGAAGCGACACAACACCAAAGTAGAGCTTGATGCAGCAGAAACAAAAGAGAAGGAGTTAGGTGTTGAGGAGGAGGAGATGGCAATTAGGTATGAATCGTGTGTTCTTTGATTATTTTAAAATGATGTGTAAAAGATGCTCCCCTGCCAACAGATCATAAACTATATTTTTGATTTTGACAATAATTGATTGTTTATTTGTGTATATATTATGTTATTATGTAATTAATACAAACAAATACATATAAAATAATTTGTTTTGCTTTTGTTGCCTACATGATAAGTACCTCATTTCACATACATTTTAGGTCATAGTGATATGGATTTTTTTCAGGATGTAATTATTTTTGCATACTTGCCAACTCTTCCTGTTTTTGAGGGAGAAACTCTGATTTTGAACCCCCCCATTTTAGGCCATTTTAGCAAGTCCAAATTCTTTAATATTCAAAATGTCAAAAATCTTACTAAACCATTAGAAAGAACAGGCCAAAATGTGCAAAATTCAACCTTTAATTTCTTCATATTGTATTACAATGTACTAAGTAGACTTTCTTATCATTAAAAGTTTAAAAATTACCAACATAGGAATTTCAAAAAGTTGTGATTTTGATACTTTTATTCCGAAGTAAAATAAGAAACTCAAACTTTTCATTGATGGTAATAGTGTAAATTAGTTAACGTTTGTTATTGAAGAAAAATACTAATTCTTCTGTTCCTGTTTTTAATAGATAAAAATTACCATTTGTCGACAGTGTATAGGTACCACATTTAACACTTGGCTAAAATGGCATTTCATGATTCTCAAATGGCTCTGCTTAAATAAAAAGGAAAAACAAATGATGAAAATGTTAGTTGCCTTAGATTCATTATTTTTCTTTGAATATATAGGTATTATGTATATTTCTTTTATAGGTACCAATCATTATTTGGGACAATAGCCAAGAAATTCAGCAGCAAAAGAGATCGGGGTCAAATAGGAGAAAATTCAAATTTGGAGGAAAGCCATCAGAAATCCAAAAAACGGAAATTTCTTAAACCTGCTGATGACTGAACATTTGATGCCTTTTACTATGATTTGAATGGAACAGTATTCTGACTTTATCAACCAAAAATGTGATGATGTAGATCTTACTTTCGATCACTGATATTTATACCAGATGAGGTGGATTGATAACACAGAAGTCGTTCTTCTGTGTCCATTTCCACTTGGCGTCTTCTTTCTGAAGTACACACAATTCATTACCGTGAAAATGATCAGAATGAGAAGGGGAGATAACATTATGATTGTTTTGATGATAATACAACCCACTATAATAGTTGATTATCATTAATTTGTAGTAATTACTAGAAAGAGGAGAGTTCAAAGAGTTCAATATCAATAAGTCCCCATCAAGCATTAAAATGAGGAGAAAGAAATTAACATGAAAAAGTATGTGTTTGTAGTACATGTATGTATCAATTCATCACCTGAGAGTGTAAGAGAGTGAGGAGGGGAGATAATCTAGTAAATCATGTGTCAATAACCATCAAAGTGTTAATGATAAGGAAAGAAAAAATCATGTATATTTATAGCATGACTGCATGTTGCCATTGAAGTGTATGAAGGAGAGATAACTTAGAATAATCACCTGAAAGTTTGAGAAGGGGAGATAACCTAGTGAATTATCAGTTTGGTTTATAAAACTGGATTGAATAGTATCAAAGTATAATTTATTAATATTTTGATAGAAATGTTGTAAGATTTGTTCATATATTTTACAGTAAATTAAAGAAAAAAAAGTTGTAATCAAATTTCTTTATACATGGAATGGGCACTGATAATTGACAAACTTTTCACAATTTTAATACTATTTTTCTTGTCTCATTATTGGTAATTATATATGTTGGATTTTCAAATATTCTATTTATACATGTACATTTCTGTTCATGATATTATATTCCCGTTAGAATCCATTGTTATTTTATCTGTTCATGCAATTTTATGTATACAATGTACATATTACATTCTAGATATAACAATGAAATTCCAATGTATCACTGATATTTATGTTGTGTTTGGTTTTTTTTAAATCAAGACTTAGGGTTTGATGCCTTTTACACTCGGCCTTTTGGGCCTTCACTGACCGATGGTCAAGTCATGACCAGCTTGTACTATTAGCTGTATCAGTGTTTCACCCATCACAGCCAAAACTACATACTCCAGGCCCTATCACAGGGATTTAGTGTACAAAATGGACCATACACCACAATAAAACATGTAATTCAAATCAATTTCAACAGGCACAAACACTGTAAATAGCAATCTTTGAAGAGTAAAACAATAATTTTGTACTTTCTTAGATAGTCTGCCGGGCGTGATATTTTCTAATCAATTCAATTAAAGCACAACAAAGGACTGGGAAGAATACAGATGGAATTTGAGATGATCCCTTCAGCACTGTCTGAGAAAGAGTGATAGCAAACTGCAACTGTCAGAATACAAAAAGACGGGAGACTTTTGTTGAATGACCCTGTCTCCTACTAGGACATTGATCTTATAAACAACCAATATAGAATTGATCTATACTGGTAACTGAAGGGCCGGGGAGATCATTTTGAGAAGATTCCCTTCAGTGCTTTATGAGAAATATAGACAATAAGCTTCAAATGTCAAAATACAGGATAGCTTCCTGTTAGTCCACTAAACCTGCCTATATTATTAGACTTTTTTAAAAAAAATTGCCTAATATATATATTATATTATTATTATTATATATTGTTTTTGGATTGGTCACTGAAACGGTAGCACATCTATAGACCCAATGGGTCATACCCATGAAATATTTAGAAAAAAGTGATAACAAGAATTGCTAAGGAACAGTCGAGGGATGTAAATACTATAGATCAAATGTATAAAGTTTTTCTGTTTTAAAACAATGCAATTCACACATGTTGGCCATGATGATGGCACGAGCGGGTGCGAGTAGACAGGGGTACCTGGGGAATGTCGCATGACCGAGTACATCAAACCTGTCTGTAAAGACCATCTAAAAGAAAGAAAAACTTTATCTTGATACACATGTCATATTGTGTTGAAATATATCATTCGGGTCCCCAGGGAAAACCTCATTAGGCAGATGGTCGTTATAAAAAGGTGCTCACTAACACAGGTTTTACTGTACATAAACCAGGCCATCTTGTGAAAGGCCCCGATCGTCCGAGAATGTTTGCTACTAAAGCTTGAGAATAGAAATATGTATATAGCTATCTGACGCCTTCGAACTAATGGGCCTGTAGACACCTAGGAAGGCACATTGAACTACAAAAAAATATATAAGATCATCGCCATTGTCTTCGTTAATTCGCCATTTAAAAAGATATGACGTTTCTCTAATTATTGCCAATTTGGTTAATAAAAGATTTATTAATAGAAAGTTCCTTTTGTATATCTAGCTCCCTAGATTGAATCACAGGTTTACGACGCGCAAAAAAAAAATACTTGAGCATGGTTTTTTTTTCTTAGCGCGCGTCGTAAACCTGTGATTGAATATAAAATATCTGGCTTACTATGCGCTCCTGTTTTGACCGTTACTTGCGTTCACATCAGTTCTCATGCTATAATGTCACAAGTTCTTAATCATTCCATTAACTATCAAAGTTTTATCGTTTGTTGTTGTATCTCTGCCTAGCCAATGACCAGGAATTCCATACGCTTAATATGGCTAAACCACGTTAAGAAATACTCAAAAATTGAGTATTAATAAGGCTAACCAAGTTAAGAAATTATCAAATTGTTGTCTTAATAAAAAGCCTAACCACACTACGAAATGATTAAGGCTAACCACAGGTTTAA
Organism: Argopecten irradians; assembly: GCF_041381155.1. Taxonomy (NCBI): domain Eukaryota; kingdom Metazoa; phylum Mollusca; class Bivalvia; order Pectinida; family Pectinidae; genus Argopecten; species Argopecten irradians. Next base: position 61,266,889 of record NC_091135.1, read on the forward strand.
CACCTCCCTTTGTCCCTCCCCATCCTAGAAGAGACTCCCATAGGCGACCACGTGCCCCTCCCTTCCCCCTCTCTCTGACGTCTATAGCTGCTAAACAGTGTATTGGTCATCACAATATGCGTTGCACATTACTGTTCTTGTAAGCGTGCTACGCTGGCTTTATGACACAGAAAAACTGATATGTAGAATCGATCCAACGGAGAAAGCTCGACAAGTCTTTACCAATCTGAACCCAGCCTCGTCAGCTGTACATTTGACACGTAATATATAAAGCCATCGTCACCTGCTTAAGTCTTCCTACCATATTGGTGCCATTTTGGAATTCCACAGCCTCTTCGTGTCCATGGCAGTAGCAGCGGCATCAGCCGGAGGCTGTTCTGCGACTCGGAGACATGACCATGATTATTCAGACGATGATGTGCGACTCCCATGGGACAAGAAACATTCTAAACAGGGTATGTATTTTAATTATTGCAGCACTGGAATGAGTATCGGACATTGTATTGCATGGCGATTTTTTGGATGAACTCAAACACATACTAAACCTGCAGCTATGTAGATGAACATCGTTTAGTACTGTGCTATAAATAGCGCTTCAGATTTCCCATTCTAGTCTACATGTAATTGATTGCCAAAGTCAATAAACTCAACACAGTAGTAGACCATCCTGTGAATCTTGAGCTGTTACGATTACAAGCATATATATGTACAATGGGCCTATCCTATAGTCATAGGGACTTGAGAATGGTGTATGGGAATTTATTTACAATATATAATGTGCTGATGTGGTATCAAAGTATTTAATGGCTATGTTAACAGATTACAAACTAATTTTTTTATTTATCCGAAACATCTGAGATATTCAACACTGCACAAAAACTTTGATCTGAGCCAAAAGGCCGAAAAGTATGGCATGTCACAACAACTTAACAAATAACTAATTATCATGTCCCTGTGATTTCGATGATAGAAGCGTTGATTTCTCTTGAAGAATATGCAAAGCACGGCTTGCAAGTCTGTCGTTGTTTTTCTTTGTATAGACGAATGATCTTCAAAGTTTGATACAAATATCCAAACTAGAAAAACTTACCGGAAACCTACATTCTGGTTAAGGATAATTCAAGTGTAAGAGTTCTGCCTGCCATTGAAGACTAAAAAGTGTCATTTTAATCGGGTACAAGTTCTACATAGATTTCAACTTAAAATCGCTACTTTATCACAGATTTCAAAATTATCAACCACGGGAACGAGCTTGAATGATGAATGAAGGCTACTCAAATTCGACGAGGACAAGTGCAAGTCATTACACGTCGGGAAACACACTGGAGGGAACACTGGATATGTGCTTAATAATACAACATTGGAAGAAGTGGAAGAAGAAAAGGACCTTGGGGTCATATTTGATAAAGAGCTTACATTTGACAAACACATAAGCGAAAAAGTACAAAAAGCAACTTCAATTTTCGGCATGATCAGAAGAACATTTAAGTTCCTAGATTCTAAACTATTTATTCCACTTTACAAATCTTTGGTAAGAACCCATCTGGAATATGCAAGTGTTGTCTGGAGACCATATAAAATGAAACACATTGAACAGTTGGAAGGAGTACAAAGAAAGGCGACTAAACAACTACCGGGAATGGATAACCTAACTTATCCTGAGAGGCTTAAGAAGTTAAAACTCCCAACCCTGAGTTACAGACGTGTAAGAGGTGACATGATAGAAACGTACAAGGCAGTTACAGGGAGATACGACAAAGGAGCAACCCAGTTCATAAGGATGTGGTCCGACACATCAGAGAAATCTAGCACTAGGACAAACTCGCTGAAAATATTCCCCCAGCATACTAAAACATCGATCAGGAAGAACTCATTCTCCGTTAGGATTGCTTCAATATGGAATAACCTACCAGACCATGTCGTTACATCTAAGACATTGGACACCTTCAAAAACAGATTGGACAATCACTGGAACGAACAGGAGATCAAATACAATAACTATAAAGAGAATATCAGCTAGGAAGTGACTATAATCATAATATGTAACTAAATAATACTATGAGTCCAGCAAAGAGGATCTATAAGGAGCCTGTGCTAGAAAACATCATTAAGAATCATTAAGAAAGTGCTTCCCCCGCTTACGATACAGCTACATTGTGTACATGTGTTATCAATCAAGTTCGCCAAGTGAGTTATAAACAATGAGTACCGTAATTACTTGCCCGTTCGTCATTAGACTACCTTGGATTACAGTGAGGCAGTGCCTAGTACACTGTACTACGCTGTAGTATGTAATCCTGAATAAGACTGGTTTAATCCCGGACCATAGTGTTTTATTTCTTAACTTACATTTAATACGAACGTACCAACGCAGACAATTTCTATCAGTTGACATGAAACAACAAAAGCAAAACCAAAAACCAAACAAATTTTATCGACACTAGTTATAAAATAATACCTTCAAATGATGTCACATATTTCTTTCGGTTAAATAAATAAAATGTCAATGCCCTAGACGCACATCATATAAAAAAAGGAACAACAAAACGTTAAAATAAAATTACTGATTTATTCTGATAAAACGAGCGAAACTACCAAATCTACACATACTAATCACATTTTAATATAAAAACGAGATGTTCAAGGAGTGAAAACTTCAATTGTCCAAATGCCACTAAACTCTCATTGGTATTAAAGTACAAAAAAAGTCCAAATATCAAATTCCGATACTTTGTTTCATTAATAAAGAAAATCAAAATCTTTAAAATGCAGATATATCTATGTAACTTGTTTTCGACATGAACAGAAGATTAGTAAAGTTCATCGTCGGAGACCCACGGGTGATCGCACTACACTACCCTAAACTTATCACAACCATGAATAACACCAAACATACATTATTTGTACAGACATTCAGAGACAAAACAAATATACTCCCCAATAAAATTCACTAAAATTAATCAAACTCCGTGACCATATCCGATGACGTGTATAAAAATTAACGTTGTTCAACCGTTCAACCTCGCTCCACAGATAATTTCTGTATATTTGTTTGGCTAGTTCCTTTGCTATGCCTTTTGGAAATGATTTTCACCGTTACCAAAGAAACTTTGTCAAAATCACCAAAGTACAGTTTTCTTTCCTTTCCAGTCTATAACTCCAAATCTGTTCCACTAACGCGATCTGTAACAATATCTGTATAAAATAGGTCAGTGCCCTGGTTGTGTCTTTGGTTTTAATGGCAGACCTTCATGTTTTGCATTTTCTTTTCTAACATAGAAACATGTTCACATTTTTATTTGGGACTACACCACCAATCTACGGTGGCTGGGAAAGGACTTGTCTGGACTAGGAAAGGACATGAAATATAAAAAGTTACGCAATAGCATCGCGTTCACACGCAGTAGTTTTTGTGTGTTCATAATGTTCTGTAATAAATATTGCGTGTAACACACAGGGACCTGGCACGATTTTTTTTAAACTAACAGTATACATATATATATTTATAGATACTATAATATATAGATATATACTGTTGGTTAAAAAATTTCGTGCCAGGTCCCTGTGGTGTAACACAATACAGGAGATTAGCATCGATACAACTGGTATGGATCTGCAAATGGAACGCACGGCTACATTTAATATTGCGATCGCTCGCATTTTTTTATAATTTATTATTTTTCATGTCCTTTCCTAGCCACCATGGCCACCCTACCCAAATATATGTATAAATAATAAGTAAATAATTCTGATAATGTTTCTTTTTATAAACAGGTAAGAATAAGATCACCAAAACGTCCAACAAGACCCCCGGCTCAGTGACCAGCTCTCCAAAGAAAGCAGACGACACGAAGCAAGACTCCTCCGCTAAGTGCAATGTTTTGTAGCAGTACGAGTGGCTGGCTCGTCATGGCGGGTACAGCAACCATCCAGTCTAGTGTGTCAGTATCGACGACATGTTGTCAAGGCCATTTCTGGGAGACTGTTATACTCTCAAAGTCGTGACTTGGTGTTCAAATGGTCTGAATTACAAAACTTGTGTCAACCAAGAGACCAAATGTCATAGAGGAATCGATTTCCTGAAAAAAATACCATTGTACATAGATATATATATATATACAGAATGTAGTAGAAAATGTTTGATGCTATTGTGTCATTAACGATACACTATAATGTACATCTGTTCAGTTCCCATTCATGACCATGTTGAGGATTCCATTCGATCTTTATCAATGACCGACATCTTACCTCGTCTCATTTACGTATAATCATTGACTTACTTTATCCACATAAGTCTGTCACTTCCTTAGCTCACCTTATTCTGAAAACAACATTAGTTCGCTTATAGGTGTGTGCTGATGAAGAAATAAAAGTTGTGTTGTGCTGAACAGAAAGTTGTGTTGTGCTGAACAGAGTCTGCGTATTTCATTAACGTGTTTGGGATAACAAGGAACCACAACCAAGCCAGTACAAATATCGAATTCTTAAAACCCTTCGTCTTCTCCTTTAATTTCTTATACGTAAACAAAACTTTCAAAAGCCCCTTTCTTTGAGTGATTTGTCTAAAATGAGAATTCAAGTATTCATTTTGTAACAAACATATAACTCAATCAATCTGGATATTAGCTGGCCCGATTAATGTCATGGCTCGGCGTCCGTTGTCGGTTAACTTTTCACTGAAATTCCTACTAGTCATAAACGACTGAAGGATTTGTGCAGCCAATTTTTTTTTTGATAATACGTCAGGATATTGCTTTGGATGAATGAAAAATTAAGTCCCACCCAACGAATCGCCTAGCTTTTAGCGCTATCGGTTGGTTTTGGTCGTGATTTACGGGTAGTGTCGACTACGGTTCAGAGATAATGAGCTAGGCGGTCACGTGGTCTTGTGATGTCACAGTAGTCCGCGGCTACACAAGGTAAGCCTAGTACTATACATCTATACAGCACATACACGTATACGTTAGATCTACAATTTGAGTTTTTCGAGTAAATGGTTATTCTAGCTTTATGATTAAGATATTTTCAGTTTCAAAACATTCCATTTACACCATTTCAAACATTCAAACAAGAATATATCTAACTTTAGATTAGATAATCAGTCCAATTCGATAGCGATATCAATATGATGCTCGGATCAGTCTGGACTGAGATTATCCTCGATACTCCAGGGGTTCCGATCACTTTCGATCTCTACACCCATGGACTATCTCATAGTAAAAA